>NW_010396119.1:19501-23160 GCF_000710305.1 Buceros rhinoceros silvestris
GCTGAACAATTCATCAGGGTATGCCACAGCTCACAGTATTCTGTTCTCTGCATGGTGATTTCAAGCACTTTGCACTGCTGGAAGAAAGGCTGTCCCACAGCATCCTTCTCCTTAGTGAGACGACAGAAGACACACTGCACGTCAACACTGAGGACTTAGGATCCTCTCAAGACAAGTGCTTGAGCCTCTTGGTCTTCTGGTAGACCTGAACAGTAATGAAGAGCATGGATTAATATACTGGTACCCTGGAGGATGAGGTTTCCTTAGAGGAGAAATGCATCTTCAGAGGAAGATGGCTGAGGTATAAAAGCCAATTTATGATGTAATCTGTTGCTGCAGAGCCTCACAGAAAACAGTGATCTTCCTCAGTGGTTCACAGGCCCTGTAAAATGACAGAACGGTAATTATTAGTTAACACAATTGTAATTGTGTTATGAAGGCTGCATACCAGGATGTGTTCTGCTTTTCAGTTGAGAGATCCCTGACAACACCACCAGTACTGACTAACCTGCAACCATTACGGACCAGCAGACAGTCATCTTTCTTTGGAATGATTCCTCACTGAACAGTGTGAGTGCAAGATTTCCAAGATCCAGAGGGCAATGGCAAGGCCCTCTGGAGACTGTATGCCCCTTCAATGGAAATAAGAGCACTGGGCATGGTAACTGTAGACAGGTTGCTGCCTGCTTCCATACCAGCGATACACCGTGGCTAAGCATCTGTGCATAGACTTTATTTACATAGAATTAACAGCACAAAATGTGTCTACATTAGATTTAGTTTTCAGCGGGAATGTACTTCTAAAGCAAAATTCCTAGTCATCGTCACTGGTTCCCACTGTGGACAAGTTCTGAAACATCTGAACCAGGAGTGCACCTACCAAGTTCCAGCTGCTAAGAGGCACTTGGTCCAAAAGAGCAGCTGGTTCAGAGTAACATCCCCGAAAGGCACAGAGCTGGGCTATGGCGTCCTTCGCAACAGGCATTGACTGTACTTGAACAAATCTGCCGCTCTTGGTCTGCACTGCTCACCAACAGGTACAGCCAGAGTGAGTGCAAGACAAGTCATCCACAAGCACAGGTAACGCTGGAGACGCATCTCAGAAGTGGCAACAGTTTGTGCTACAGAGAACTTAAACGCACTCCTGATAATGCCTACTGAAGTTAGCACAGACACAACTTCCCTTGGCTTCTTTCTATACCCAAGGGGTGTTTGTGGTGGTCTGGTTTTTTTTCTAAGGGATATAAAACACAAGCCAGGCTGGAGCAGGTCTGGCAGTTTCAGTTTCAGCCACAAACTGGGTTTAGTATCAGTTTTTATGAATCCTTGAAAAGAGGTTCAGTTTTACTTCAGTTAACAGGATTGTTGACAGATTGTACTGTAAACCATGTTAGGAAATAGCAGTTACTGCCTTAGAACTGGATTTGAGAAGCACACAAAATGTGAAGAGAAGCTATGGAATATATTTCTGAGAAGTTAATCCCGCTCTAAAGTTAGCTATTTTTTATGGCAGAGAAAACATGGTAAAACAGACTAAGACAAGGCAAGGTTCAGGTAAACACACTTTCTAAAAGGACATAACACATACATTTCTAAGAAAAAAGTTATATACCTCAAGTAGTGTTTTACTCTGTCTCTTCAGAAAGTTTAGAGTACTTTCCTAACCTATTCCTTCAAAGAAAGGCTCAGCACCTGTCCAGGCCATAAGGATAATTCAGTACTAAATAATCTGTGTGACATCACTGCAGCCCAGAGAACCAGGTCTCAGAAACGGCTGAGAGGTATTAGTGCAGTTTTGGAGACAGCCAGAACAGTAAAGCTGAGTGCGATTATCTCACGTCCATTTGTTCTGCCACAGACTTCATACGCAACCTAGAGCACAAAGAATACTATAATGAGTTCGGGATCCCAGGTCAGTTTTGGCCTTTGTTTTCAGTAACAGAGTAACACCCCATCAGTGATGGGGTAATTTCCGTCAGTGGAAAGAACTTACACTTTGTACTTACAGGAAATATCTTAAACGCAAGATGGCACGTTACAACATGCGAAGGGTCTGCTTTACAGGTGCAAGAACCATCCTCACCTGTGCTGTACGTGGTATTGTTTATATACCCATACAGAATAAATAAAAAGCAATTGAATTCAGAATAAAAGTGGGATTTTAAAGTACATAGTAGAACTAATTAGATTCATTGAAACATAATATTAATACAGGAAGTCTTGTTGCCAGTTATTATATGATGCTATTCTTTATGACAGCAGTTGGATCTAATTGCATCAGTTTAAACACAGACCATCTTAAAAGCCCACTGGCTACCAAATGTCTTGCTAAAAAGAACCGCTACTCACCGTTATGCATCAGACAACATCCATTAAAAGTACTGCTGTGTCAGGAGGTGACTGTTCACCTGACTTACTAGCCTGCACGGAGTTTTGAGCAACAGATGACGCTGCACACAGGACTCCTGGCTGTGTTGGCAGCAAAGCCATCAGCAGCACTGTCAGGTACATTTTACTGTTGCGTTCTAGTAGCAGTAACTACTGCTAGTGTCTTGAGAGAACTTCCCTACCTCTGATACTGGTTTTTGAGGGACAAAGTGTGGTATGAGTTCTGTTGCTAGTGGTTTTTATCTAAGGAGGATTCATATCCCTTTCAAGACCAGGCTAATCTCTCAAACTCTTTATTTACTAAAGTCCTACCCAACCGGTAAATCATTATACCATCCACACATGCTGCAGACTCCTTTGACTGAGATTCACTTTTAGGGTAAGATTTCTAATGTGTCCCAGTTAACTGTAGGGAACTGAATCTTACCTAGGTCTTTACATGAAATGCTATTCCAGAAAGCTGACCTCAAATGATCATCTCTGGAAACAAAACCAAAAGGATTGTGTATTCTTGGTTACAGCAGGGAACTGGACTAGGAAATGGGGCAACTTCCAATTCAAGATGAGTTTGTTCACTTAAAATGGAAAAGAATTAAAGGCTGGTTTTGGCAGTCCTCTAAACCCTCTTGTACCATCACCACTTTGTCCCTTACTCAGCAGTTCCATACTTAGCACTACACTGTCTTGGATCAGACTGACCAGCTGCAATCACCACCATTAAACCAGCAGCCAGTCAAGAGTTTTCTTTTTCCATCAGCAGGGTTAACAGTGGCTGAGACTTGCACTTTTAAGAATTTCCAACGCCAGTAAAGGCACACATGATATAGTTGATAGTCATGCACAAAGCACTTAGAAATACAACACAGAAAGGGCTCAGAAACACATCCAAAACTTCCACTGCTCACATGTACGGCATGGAGTTCAGGAGCGGCACGGAAGACAGCCAGAGGTTGCGTGAATGTCCATGTCATCATATGGAGACTATTACAGAAGAGAAATCTGCGTGTAAGGATTATAAATTGCTTTAAATCAGCTTATTCTTTATCTTTCAGTGTTGTGCAGATCTGATAGTCTCCTTCCATCTGCTTCCTCTCCAGAACTTTAAAAATAGCATTCACAGAGATGTTAAAGTCTTCCTTCTTTCAGCTATAACAAATCCCACAGCCACTGGCATCCCCAGCTGCTTCCTCTTCCCCTAGATCCACTCACTGCCTTTCCTGTGCCCTCCCTCTTCTAATAAACGCCCCCCCCCCCCCCCCACCTCAATCCCA
>NW_010396119.1:23273-52361 GCF_000710305.1 Buceros rhinoceros silvestris
TCTTCTAATAACCGCCCCCCCCCCTCCCCCAAATCAAGGCACCACTCAGCAAGTGTATTTATTGTAGCCATGGATAATAACTACAGGGGAAAAAAAACCCTGTAAGTAGAAAGGTACTGTGGCTCACAGCTTCATTAAACCAATGTCAGATTTTACCAAAGTCTGTTTCATGAGCAAACGGGCCAAGTTAAACTACAGAAAGATTTCAGGAAGCCTACACTAAGAAGTAATTTGAAAAAGCACTCAAACCTTGGGAGTCCTAACGCAGAAAAAGAAAATGTCATTTCTAAACTGTGGAGGAAACATTCATGTGGTCCACAATAATCACTGTATCACTGATACTGTAAGTAGCTATGTTGGTTTTTTCCCCTCACTATCTTTAGCACAGCTGAGGTGCTACAGGACATGGAGAAGGCATCAAAAACAGAGACGAATAAGAAAAAAAACACACAGAAGGAAAAAAACCTCCTCTAAATTCAACCCATGAAATAATTAAACCCGTAATGGGGTGATGAGGATAGAGGTGTAGAAGGACGGTTGAGGCGTAAGACCACAGTTCTGGAAGAGAGGCAGAGCTACGATGGAACACTTTGCAACAAAGGAAGTATGAAATTTTTTCAAAGCATTACAAACTGCCAAGGCCACAAAACTAACCACCTGCCTTCTCAAGCTGAAGAGCCTCTGATGAACAGCAGCCAGCTGAGACCAAGAGCAAAGATTTGTTAAGCAAGACTATCCAAACACCCCACAGCTGGGGTATTTGGATGGCTGAGTTCTGCCCTGCGGCTCTTACTCCTCCATTACCTACGGTCGTTGGCATTAGAGGCAAATCCATCTTTGTGACTCAAAGTGCATTTTGGTTACACCGTTTCATTATTATCAAGCTCTGTGGCATGACCTCCACATTGCTTGACAGCGATAAAAAAAATAACTCTAGTTTTAAAGATTAGTAGATGCAGGAAAGCAAATGTTGGTAGCTTCCCACCACACCTACGTTCTCTCTCTTTCGAGGAATCCAGCACAGAGACTGAAGGAGCACCACAAGGCACCTACTTAGAATACAAGCCTTTAGCCAAAATCAAATCAGACAGGGGACAGATACCTTGCGGGGAAGCTGCATGCCTTCACACAGTGGTTAGAAGCGTTCTGCTGTTCAGTTCAACTCCTGCAGTCCTGTTTCACTGATGGCCTTTCCTCCATATCCTGATTTTTGCTTATCCTTCCCTGGTTTAATAACATCATGACTTAATGAAACTCATTCATTAGTTATTCTAGTCCGACCAGAAACAGCATGGAGGCAGAAGGGATTTTTGACATTTCAGCCTATAATAATGTATTTTTCTGCCTTTCAATTTGCCTTTTAAGTGTATTAAATTGTTTAGTAATCTACAAATGTCTCAAGTAATATTTAAGCTTTGGGAACGGAAAATTTTGACGCTTGTTAAGATGATTCGAACTGGTATTTTTTAGAAAAACACTGATTTCATATTCTTTCCTACCAAAATAAAAAATAAAAAAAGAGAAAGCTTTCCACTTTTAAACCCTTTTCACTTATAAATAGCTTTGCAATTCAAGATACACAAGAAGAAATGCAAACTGATGCAGGAAAGAATTGCAAGAATGAATGGACTAAAAAATCATGCCTTGTACAGGAAGTCTCATCAGGCTGAGCCTATCCAGCTCTACAAAGAAAGCTAAAAGACAACCAGCTTTTTTTCTAAGTTTTTCCTGTTTGTTGGTAGTTTAAAAAAAAATGATAAATTAATTTCAAATTGAATTAGACATTGTAAACTATTATGAATTAGATGGTATCTGGAAAAAAGGTCTAAAGGGATGATTTTGTACCATTTGGAGGTGAAGAGGAGGGACGTAGCTGTAGGCTCACACAACGTAAAACACCTGGCTATGGTATTCCTTCGGGATTCAGGCAAAGGAGTTCAGCACCTGCTTTGGTTCAGAGCAAGGATCTGAGTAAAGGTCTGTTTCTGAGATCTTCTACTGAACTTAATTTATTTTGTGCAAGAAACACGTTTGCTGCAAAAGAATGAATTATTAGACTTGATATCTGCGATACGTAGACATTCTAGCCCTTGCAGAGACAAGAAGCAAGTATTACATATAAGTGCAATCAGTTTAACAGGACAAGGTAGAGATAACCATTTCAGAGTATTTATTAGCCCATTCGTCAAGGCACTTTTCTCAGATTTGAGCAAGCCAAACGTATTTCAAAAATCAGACTGGGTTTGAACCGTAAGTGTCCCCATTGCCAGCCAAATAGCCTTGAATTGGATTATGTAAAATACTATCAGTGCCATCATCCCCCCAGTTCTGTATGTAGTATGACGATGAAAGGTGTGATCTCCAAAAATCTGGCACACTTCATGAATGAGTGTCTGAAAGGCTGACATGAAGATAAACGTTACATGAAGAACACAAGCCTTTGTTACCTAATATGTGATTTTAATTTGGAAATTATTTCCTTAGTGATGTCTTCCCCACTTCTCAGATGTGTAAGTCTCACTGTGTTTGAAATAAACTGAACCACACTGCATTTGTCAAAGGCCAAGAAAACATTTCCACAGGCCAGCTGACAGGCGATCACTTGACGAACTGTTCTAACTCACTTCAGATGCTGAACATTAAAGCGAGGCAAATTATCCTATTTCTACCAGAACCGCTCGTTGCTTTCTGAAGTCCTTCTGAAAGTGATGAAGCAGCTAACTCCTTTTAAAGCATTCACTGAAAGCCAGCTTGGGTAAACAACCCTTCTACAGCTGTCATCACAGCTTGGCCTAAAAGGACCTTAGCTCTTGTACTCTGGTAGTTCAGGGTCCTGTATTGCTGATACTGGTTTACTATTTCTTTCCTCTTTGTCAAGGATGTCAAAGTACTGGATTAAAACACCAGAGCTACTGGGTAGTGCTATCAGTTCTTTGCTGCAATTCCACCAAAGATACAAACACTTCATTGTGCCTCTCCTACAGCTTACGGAAGCTTGTATTTCAGCGCTGGTCCCAGGAAGGCTCGCACAGAACACTGAGTACTCTATTAATCTTTCTTTCACTGATTTACTGGGGGAAAAAATGAAGTGAAATCAATTTCTGCACTTTAATATTTAAAGCACTATAAAACTCATTCAACAGCCTCAGGATTTATCTTTTAGATCATCTTTGAGACTCTACAACACTAAGAATTCTGGTTTTGCAGAAAAAACTCACTCAAGACTAGGAAACTATTCCTCTGCAGCTATATTAGCATTTTATTCTTTATGGCACAACTTTTAACTAGATCTTCAAAGGCTGAGAACCTGAATAGAACAAGATGTTTCGAGATTACGTGTACAATAAACAAGCATTCTGTAGCAGCACCCAAATACATCATCTCCTCTTGTGAAATTTTATTACATCCCAAGAGCACTCATATACAAACTTAACAGACATCAGAGGAGCGGCTGCCTCCCTCTGCCTCCTTCACTATTCCCTCCTCTGGGCAGTGCTCCCTCCCTCCTCTCTGCAACATTCAGGGTACCTCTCGACTCTTTTTCCCCAAGTAGCTCACAACCCTTTTCTTCAGTATCTATTAAAGGCTGCCTGGACCTTTAATATGCAAATATCTAACAGCCTTACTTGGGAAAGGGCAACTGCACATACCTCACTGTATCTCCTCACAATTAGAGCTCCAGACAACAAAAACACATCCAAAGCCAACTTTATGCCACATCACTTTATGCCAAATTTGCTTCCTTCACATGCTGGACACCATGGAATAGTTTCTTTAAAGCTTTCTCAGAACAGCAGTCTCACATGCCTGACTGACTAAAAACATCTTGAAAATGTTCTGTCTCAGTAGATGATAATGGTTCATGACTTTATTCCATCCCTTGAACAGAGTCAGAAAGCCAAAGATGAGGATTTTATAAACAACTAAGTTATAAGTAGAAAACTAAGGCACAATAACAACGTTTAAGCCAAACCAACACGACTTGGCTATGAAAGATATTAGCAGAGTCCTTAAGCAACAACTTCAGAATTTGATCAAATGGACTCACCTCCACGTGCAGTATCTAACAAATTACTTTTTTTTATATAATAACACTTCTAGAATTATAAAGGATTAAAACCATATTTTTGTTAAGGACTAAAGAGAGTAGAAAGATGGTGATTAGAAACTAGATGTGATGAACAGTCCTCACTGACAGGTATCCCAAGACATAATCCATAGGACAAAAATCACATCTTGAACACATGTTCAAATATGTCTGCTACAATAAAGCCACAGAATATAAATTGGATATGCTGTTCCTGGTTGCGGGTCCTCAGTTGTAAATCCTGAAGTATGCAGTTGTTAACTTCTGACTTTTATTTATCTTAATAAAAACACCAATAGCTCTTACGCAAGAACTATTCTCCTTGGAGAATTATTTCTGTTTTAGTAACAAAGCCCTCAATGAAATTTAGACAAAATATTTTATATTTGTGATTTATGGAATCAAAGCAGAAATAGCTGCATCTTTGTTTTAATCTACCGAAAAAATCCTGGCACACAGGACCAGTATTAGCCTGTTTTCAATGAAAACTGTGTAACATTCTCAGGCTCAGGTTGACTGACTTCCATTGGATTTTTACAAGAGATTTCACGAGGTCTCTTTTACTATGCTGTAAGAGAATCACTACATTGGAACAAAGAGCAAGAATTTGTGACTATACCTCAACATATTTTTTTCCCCAGAGTAGGACACTACAGTTCCTGAAATAACCGATTACACCTTTGAGTTTATGTGCAGAACTGATGGATTATTCCCTTGTTTTAGTTTAGAATAACTGCACTTCGATGAATGCCCAAACCCTCCTGAAGTATGCTGGTATCTATTTGAAATGTCTCCCCGCTCAGCCATTGGAACTGCACAGTCTCAAGGCACATCCTGATTCTGTAGAAACAAGAACACTTATTTGTACGAGGTATTTGTTCTGTGCTTTGTGTCATCCTGTAAGGACTGATCAGACTGTGTCACTCAGTAGTAATCAGCTTACGTTACCCATTCCTTAGATGCCTCCAGCAGAGCACAACCCGTGAGTGGGAAAGCACAGTGACACCACCTCTCCCCAAGCTTCTCTGTTAATGACAGGACAGAAAAGGAGGAAGAATAAAGCAGTCATCTGGGAACAGCTAATTCTCTGAAGATGCAGCGACTTGTGCTGACGACATATTTGGTCTTTAACTTTTGTTTCATTGCAATTAAAAACAGAGACTAAATTCAGATAGCGCATTCTGCATACATCCTTGCATACATACATCTTCCGAAATTCCCTTCAAAATTATGGCAGTGCACTACAACATACAGTTCTACTCCAGAACCCTATTTCTACACTGTGGGCCCAACTCTTGCCCTTCCTGAAATCCAGAAGGGTCTATGACCAAAAATGGTATAGCACTGCACTGTCCCGTTCGGATCTCAACCCACTGACTGCACTTTAAAATATAATCTGAATTATACCTGAGCAGTTTTGTTTTAGTAGTAATTTGCTCAACAGCCCTGATCTCTGCTGTACCAGGTAACAGTCATAAAGCCTTTCCACTACCACAAAAAACCCCAAACAAAACCAAAAAAAACCACCCCACACATGCAGAGCAAATCAACCAGGAATGCCTTGTCTGGAACCATGACCAGCTTCGAGCTCTGATCCTAAATACGTTGTGGATCAAAAGCTTGATAAACACATTTTAACTTGGCCATTTTTAAATACAGCATATTTTCAGGAGTGGGAAGCACAAATGATTGAAATTCTGCTCCTAGCTTTCCTCTGTGTCAAGGCAGCTTCCATGCAAGAACTCCAGAGACAGAGCTGGAAATGGTTTTCTTGCACCTGTGCAAATGAAATGTTAATATTCCTGTTCTTCAGAGTCTAAAACCCCCTAAATTTTTGCAAAAACTACAGGCACTGATATAGCTAATGACTGGTAATTAAGTCACTCTCACCAGTCTCATCTTCATTCACAGCCAAGTGCAGTCTCTCAGTCTATGAACTGAGGGTGAGCTGATTTCAGCCTCTTGTTGCATCTTCATTTTTTCAAAAATGAAAGAGTCACAGATTTGAAATTTATAACTCGGGCATTACTCTTTGACCCACAGGCTCTTCGACATTAACATATTTATATTCATATTAACATGAAGAATAATAAATTCAAGAGACATCCACACAGTAGGATACACTGTAGGTGGGGTTTCCTTTTTTGCTTGATTTGTAAGCAAGAGCTTACAAATTCTGAGCTATCACACTGTTCAGCACGCTGCAGATTCACCTCTTTTGCTCCCTAAGATTCTGGGTAGAATTGAAATCAAAATGCTGCTAATTGCATACGTGGAAACAGCAATTGCAATCCAGCAAACGCTACGCTGTTCCCTGGCTATGATTCTGGACACTGTTCTAGTTACTACATTTAACATTAGACTTCTGCCAACTTCAAGAGCTGTGAATCCAAACACCAAGTTCTCCAAACCACACTTCCTCACAGTTAAGTCCCTTAAAAAAAGACTATTTGTTTAATGACAGCTGAGGGACTTTGACCACAGACAATACACTCAGAAGACAGGGCGGGGTGGGGAAGACTCCACACATTTATAATCCCCTAAATATGCTAAATTAAGGGTATTTAAAATAATCTGAAGGAATATCTAAGATGGCAGAGGGAGCTTCCTTGTGTGAGGCTAGAAAAAAAGTTTGCCTGGATACTTTGCATTAAGAAATGAGAGAAATGGAGAACTGGCAGAGGACAGAGGCTCGGATTGCTGAGGCTCTGACAGAGAAGCAGCCTCCTCACAGAACAGGAACGGAGTGGAGTCTTATTACAACTGCAGTGAAAACTGAGTGCATGGCTCCCACCACTATTTTATGTAAATCCTCTTGCAGCTTTTCCTGGAGTGGTGGTCTAGGCTGACAACTTTCATCTCGGGTCAAAGACTGATTAACCACTAGAGAGCATATATAAAGAAACGTACCTGCTGTCCACTCATCAAGTCAGAAAAGACAAGGTTATCTGCCTGGACTAGCAAGTGGAAGTATTTCACAATTTCATTGTGTGTTAAGATGTAAATACTTCAGAAAACATCAGTTACAAAATTCCAAAAATTCTCCACCTGAAGGTGTTAGGAACAAAGGTAAAGGAAAAATATTTCGAAACTAAGCAATAATCATCAATTTATGCTCATTTTCATTTCACAGTTTCTTGCTAAAGTTTGTGAATTTACTCTCAGCTTCGTATCTTCTCATTTTTACTACCTACCTAGTTATCTCCACTGGATGGATACAAAAAGATTTCCATCAGCATATTTAATGAAAAACATTTCTTTCAAGCAAGGCACAAAATTTAGATTTATTTATGTAATTTGATTAATCCCAATTTTTGTTTTACATTAAGTACAAAAACCAACTTCAACGTAGGTGTAAATACAATTTCCACAAAGTAGGTCAGTGAGAATTAAAATCATTTATGTATCCAGAACCGTAAAGCACAATTAAAAGCAGCGCAGGATATACAGATTGCTCACCATAACTGCTGAAAGAGCTCATAACGTATGAATATATTGAACAACCTCCAGTAATAAGTTATCGCCTTTCTAATCTTTCATTTGAAACACATTTAGCAATTCTGTACGTAACAGGGGAAGCATTAAAGAACTAGAGTGCAGGTAAGTTTTGCTCAAGCTATCTGAGGCCTAAATGAAACACATACACAATCAAAAATTAAATAACAGAACGACTTAAATATTTTGGTTGAACATTTCTAAGAACATAAATGCTAAGATAATATAGAAAAATAGCAAGAGGTTCAAAGACTTAATTTACTTCTCAAAGAACTTATGGTGTACTGTAGCTGCCTGAAATATTTCAACAATTAGAGAAAAATCATACTTCCAAGTTTGGTACGTTCATATTTTCTAGATGACACACATTTAAGACAACCACCCATGAACTTATTTACAAATAGAAGCTTATTCATTTCAAAATCTGTATTAAAAAGAAAAATCAGTTTTGGCACTACCCATAAGGCAATGGATGATATGTTCCTAAGACAGTAAATCACATAATGAAAACATAACAGAAGAAAATATTATTCTTTAACTTATTATTTAAAGAAACGGTAAGACTTTAATTGTAATTAAAGAGGAAAGTAAAGAATCAGCATTCACGAGTCACTAAACACCCTATCCAAAATACGGACGATTCCTTTAATCTATGAAGCCACTGTGCCATGTCTTGTGGGAGAACCTGGTATTTCTATGGTTATTAAACTATCAAACTAGTTTTAGTACCAGAAAATAGCAAAGTTTAAGGAGAACAAGATTTTACTTCTTAAGTAAGCAGAAAAACCTATTACTCTGAAGTTCAGCCTTTGTTAACGGTCTATAAAAAACCCCCAAAGTAATTTTGCCATTCACTCCACTGAGTAAAGACCACAGTTTCAAACTTATTATATGAATGGTTTTAACAACTTTCTTTGCATTTCCATTAGCTTCAATGATAGTTGAACTTTAAAATTCAATTTCTCAGTGTTGCTGCATTTGCACTGCAAAGACTGCAAGCCCAGATTTTGTGAACTGTGGATTTTGTTTAAATTTAAAAAATAATCTTGCATTTATCTTAAATTTATAAAAAGATTTTTTTTCCCAAAACTTAAGGCAAAAAACAAGTTTTATTGGTTATGTTTCTTTAAGTCTGCGCAGGTGTACAAGGCTGTTTAAATATCAAAAAAGCTAACGTCATATACAGTATTACCAACAAAAGTAAAGAATAAGGCAGCATGCACCCTTAAGATGAAAAGAAAATTTAACTTTACAAGATGTTTAAATAATCCAAAGGCAAAAAGTGTCTGTCTCCTCTAAGAGTATCTTCATAAAACATGGAAATTTTAGGACATCAAGTTACTAAAATATTCCATTCAACGTTTATACAAATACATTACTACAAGTTTACATACAATCAACTGACATCTGTGTTAACTAATTACTTAAATTTACATGACAAACATAAATAAAGCTGTTAAAACAGGCAAGTACAGTACTGATCTATCATTCAGCACAATGTATTTATTGTGTCTTTCTTTCACCTTGAAAAGAATCAGATTAGAATTGTGCGAAGTCGTTCTCCAAACCTAGAAATAAAATAAAAGAGAATTAAGTATATCTATGCAGGTTTGACACAGCATGGGCATATTCCAAATGCCTAAGTCCTGTTTTCAGGCATGTAATTTACCATTTAACAACCTTTCGTCTGTTCTCAGAAGAGGCCACAGTCTTTAAGGTTATTTTTAATAATGACATCAGTTACAGCATCAAAAACAAACTGCACATTTTTTGTGTCTGTGGCACATGTGAAGTGGGTGTAGATTTCCTTTGTGTCTTTCCTCTTGTTCAGATCTTCGAACTGACACTGAATGTAAGCAGCTGCTTCTTCGTAAGTGTTTGATCCTAGAAGGAGAAAATTGCTCAGTAAGCAGGTTTCAAACCGAGAAAGAAGATGCTAACTATGTCTTTGAAGGGATTGGGTCTTTGGAAACAGTTCACCTAAACCTGAAGAGGAGTAATTCCAGAGTCATTGTTTTAAGATACCATAAATCTTGAAGGAAACCTTTCAGACATATTTTTAAGAATAAAAATTAAGGACTCGATCTTAAAGGCGTTTTCCAATTTACATTATTCTGATTCTATGACTCAATTCCAGCTGCAAAGAGTCATTCCATTTACTGCAGTGACAGACAGAGCAAGTCATTAATGACCCACCACTGTTGCCTAGATGGGGATATTTTGCTTCCTTCATTCAAGTTACTCTCTGCCAATTTTCATGTTTTTAAAAGGTTTGGATTTTTCCCAAACTTACAGACATTCAGCTTACATGTTCCTCCTAAACTTTTTACCTCCAACACACCATTTCCTGTATAATGGAATAGTCTGAAGTTACATGAAAAGGCTAAGACTTTTTAAACTAAATCATCCTCTTTTGCTCTGTATTTCCTGGATAAGTCACCTACTAACACGTATGTACACAAGAATTTACTTGAACAGGGAGTGTATCTTCAGGGGTTTCTGGTAGTGGAAAAAAAATAACATCTAAGTACAAAAAAAGGAGTGCATTAGGAAAAAAAAAGCTATATAAATCAGGCTGAAAAGAGTTGCAGCAATAACATGTAAATGCCATCAGTGGACCAGCACTGGCTAAAAAGGTGAATCTGACTTAGCACTATTTTGTGACCCATAAGAAAAAAAAGACAAAGAAAACACACCAAAACACCCCACAAAAAATTCCCACATTTCATTCAAATATTTTAGATACCCAGTTATTAAACTCCTCCTGATTTGTGCATCAAAATCGAAGTAATTTAACCAAAAAATTACTTGACACCTGCAACCCCTCCAATACCTGCATATTCAGGGTAGCAAATAGTGAGAGGACTCCTTTTGATTTTTTCTTCAAAAAGATCTTTCTTGTTCAGGAAGAGAATAATAGAGGTGTCTGTGAACCATTTATTGTTGCAGATACTGTCAAACAATTTCATGCTTTCATGCATCCGATTCTGTAATTGGAAAAAACACCTTGTTATACTCTATCAGACTTCAGTAGTAAAGTCAGGATACATATTTTTGATTAGTTACAAATGAACCAGGTAAGTTACAAAACCTAGGTTTCTAGCATACAGAA
Organism: Buceros rhinoceros silvestris; assembly: GCF_000710305.1. Classification (NCBI taxonomy): domain Eukaryota; kingdom Metazoa; phylum Chordata; class Aves; order Bucerotiformes; family Bucerotidae; genus Buceros; species Buceros rhinoceros. The sequence continues at coordinate 33,968 of NW_010396119.1, forward strand.
TCCCATTTTACCACAGGGAAAGACAGAGAGGCCAAGGCTACTACTAAGAACACTTTCACGAGTAGGCTTCAAGCAACTACTTTTTATTTTTTATTATTTCCAGGTTTAAGATGTTCAACATTTTAGAAACTTTTGGTGTGTTTTGACATTTTGCAGTGCAGATATTCTACAAGAGATGCTGAGTTATCTAAATTTGTCTTATACTGATTAGATCTCCTTGAAATTAAAAATTAAATACTGCACCTTGCTGAGATTCGCGTATAAGAAAAAAACCATATATAGTTCCACAGAACTACAGAATCAAGTGAGCAGGCTTTTTTCCTCTTAGCCTAATTTTTAACTCTGGAGAAAAATTATCCAACATGTAAGTACTCTGGCCAAGTTCCAGTCATTTAAGTAGCAGGATGCTTAGCTATGATCATCATCTTTGACTACATCTGACGTAAAAAGTTTTATTTCTCTTTCCTCCCCAAACTTTATTTAAGAAGCTGCAGAACATGAGGAAAGGCTCAGACGTTTGTCCATGACTCACAACAGATAAGCATCACTTTAGACCACTCAGATAGTAGAAACCATGCGCTCTGTGCATACGGATATGGAAGGGAGAAGGAAAAGCAAAATTTCTGCAACTACGGAAAGAGGTCACACTCAGAAAGAAACAAAAACTGATGACTGAGGAAGGAAAGTAGAACAAAACATTCAGTAAAGTAGAAACAGATAAGTCAAGCAACTTCTTATATACTTCTAGCATCCATGAAGAGACTAAAATGTATATTTTACTGACAATCTATCTACATTAATTTATACATCCTTTAGAACACAAAAGAGCACAGCTGAAAAGCATAGTCTCAGTATTCCTTCTGAGAATGAGGAAGTACTTTGAAGCCTGAAAGCATGAATTCTATCACCGTTTCTGAGAGCTTTTACTCAAACCCCATACATCTTACACAGCAGTAACACTCTAAAATATGTATAGCTTTCCTTTCAAATTTAGTTTCTACCCCACAACTGTGCCCTTCTTCAGCATGAAGGTACTTGCCATTTCCTCATCTTCAGCCAAGACCAAGTCATAGTCACTTAATGCCACGCAGAAAATAATTGCTGTAACACCCTCAAAACAATGAATCCACTTCTTCCGCTCTGATCTTTGGCCTCCAACATCAAACATTCTGCAAAATAGAAGTGCAAAGCAGGGACTCAGCTTTGGAATTTCTAGCTTTCTGAATGTTAACCAATAAAACTGAAAGTATCAGCTGTGTAAATCTGATCACAAAATTTTGAGAGCATAAAAATCTGCAACATATTACTAAAGCCTTGAAAACTTTCTTTCCTATACAACATTTTACAAAACATGAGAAAGTGAGATGAAAACTAAACCGTTTATTTATAAAACTATATTTCATTAACAAAGTCAATTGCAAATCTATAAAAAATAAAAATACACAATTAGCTTTACTAAATGTAAACTAGATGAAAATGTTATTCAACCTTTAGTCCAAATTAAAAAAAGTCTAAAATAATGAAAGGTTATTGGTCAACAATGCAAGCTTCTTTAAGAGCAGAGCTGTGTCTGTTTTAGAACTTGGAAATAACACAATACAAAGGAAGTTGGATACAAGTTACACTGAGTTTATTATTGTTCTTTTAGTGTTCTGAATATAAATTATCTTAAAAGACAAAATAAGCATTACATAATAATAATAATAGTTTTCCCCTCTAATAAACACAATTTTTGGAAATGCAGTTAAGTGGGAAAACCGAGCTACAAAAGGTAGTCTTTTCTCTTTTCAATTCTTCGCATAGCAGAAATAGAGTAGTAGGAAAAGACCACATTCCAGAACTGAACAGCAAACTAGCATGATACAAATGGATTTGCTTTTCGCTGCTCCAGTACAAATGGATTTGCTATCTAAATGCTTTAAATGGCTTTAAATGTCCACTTACTAACTGCTATTGGCTACAGCCCCTCTGAAAGACGGAATCTTCATTAGACATCATTAGGAATTTCAAGTATTTTGCAAGCCAGATAAATAGCATCCTGATATAATGAATTCTGAATCACAGGGTGGGGGGACAGGTCCCATCACAAAAAAAAAAAAAGCAGACAGAAGTGGTATATTGAAACTAAGTGATATATATATCATGGTAGGATCTTCTCAAAGAAAGATTAAAAAAGACTTTTCCCACCTGTGTCTTTCCTATTACAGAAAGAAAAAAAACCCTGTTGTCTCATTCTTGAGATGACTTAGGGCTTCAGAACAATGCATTTATGTCACATTTCTACTTCCCTCACTATGTTAGCCAGTATTCTATCATGCAAAAATTTGATTTTTCTTCCTCCTTACAAGCAAATGCAATTATCCCTTTTAAAAGAGGCCCGACTTTTGTCTTCAATAAGACACGTCTTTTCACAAGTAAGTGTAACTGTTTTCTACATTGTCATAAAAGAGCTTAGAATTCAGTAGGTATAAAAATGCTCAAATGGCAGGAGGGGGAGAGAAGAGAGGACAGACCGGTTTCCTCATCCCCGTCCTCTTTGCTGTAAGCAGTAGAATGATCAGCTCTACCATGAAAACCTTATTTGGGTAAAAATGTCATACTATGCATTAAATGCATTATTCTAAAGATATTCCAGCATGACCCAAAATCATTCAGAACTGCAGTAGTGGTAAGGCTACTGCGCTGAGGGCTTCTGGTAGACTGTAGGGTATGCAGGAACAACAAATCTCACTCTTTATAGCACAGGACAGAATACAACACAAAAAACTGAACAAGAAAATTGCTCCCTTTATTTTTTATGCTTCTAAGCTTCTAAGGAACATGAGAAATTAAATGATTCATACTGATGGCAGTACTGTAGTATCAATCTGCATGGATATCATCTCATTCAACAGCATCTTATGGCTCTGCTCAATGCAAAAATATTACTAAGATGATAACTGAGAAGTATAAGAAAACATGGCACGACTTCCCATATTAATAAAAAAACTGCAGTAAAAAGTATTCTTACAAAGAACAGGAAAAATATCTAAAAAATAGGTCTGTACAAGAAGCATTCTATGATTTTGACTTGTTCAGACTATGTTGCCAGCATGTATTCTGGGAAGGCGGGGGGGAAATGAAGAACATGGACAACTTCTGAAGATAAAAGAAGTGTAGTTTCCAGTTTGTATTCACAGACACTGATTTTAGCCAGAAATGTTTGCTTCAGTTCAGAGTAGCCTCTCTGGCAGTGGTGTATTTCACCAGTGATGTTTGTCTCTTTTGCGGGCTGTCAACCTAACAACAGTGCACCTAACAAACTCCCAGTTCTTCATGCAAACCATCTGTTCGCACTCATCTATGAAGTTTTTATATACCAAAATCTAGTGCTGGGTGAACTATTGGCACCAGAGTTTCACAGTGAACACCTCAACAGCAAGTAATAAGAACTTGATGGATTGTTTTATGTAATGAAGCTTGTTCTCCATGGTATCAGCACAGGCATACAGAAAAAAACAACTATTTGGCAGACAAAACTCTTAAGATAGGGCTGCAAGTATCTTTCAGAAAAATTAGCTGTTCTGAACAGAGTGGTCTTAAAGCCCACATGCTTTTCACCTACCCTCTTAGAAGTCATACTGAGGCCTGTTAGGTCACAGCCCCAAAAGACTGTTACACACATAGAAGCTGCTTCTACTGCAGATAAATTTTTTAAATTTCTGAAAGAATTATTTACAGATTGTACCTTCCAACACGGAGGGTGTGCAGACAGGGCTGTGTGCTAGCTCATCTTTCAAGCACTTTCCTCAGGTGCTAAAACTCACTGCACTATGTTTAGACTATTCAAAAGATGCATATTTTTCTTATGCAAGGTAAATCAGAGTCTACAATAAACTAAAAAGAGATACAAGGCAGTGCTGTAAGAATTGAAGTTTCTAACAGCTGAATCTACCGCCCTTACCTAAAGAATAAAGGTATTAGAGAAATGCTTTAGTGACTTCCCAGTATTTAAAGAAACCAGACTTCTCCAATGAGATTACACGGTAACTATGCCACGTTACGACAAATTACTTCACTGAACTAAATGAGCATTAAAGACAGCCCTCCAGTCACCACTCTACTAAGGTGTGTTACCTGGCTATATTAAATGGGTGTCTTCTGAGTGATTTATCTGCAGTTGTGCAAATTTAAGGACTTATGCAAGGTCCTTTCATTAGCATAATATGTTTTTGAAAGCTAGTGTTACCAGACTGCCTATGTTCTGCTTCTTTCAGGCTATTTAAGCGAAGAACATGATTCTGGTACCCATACAAAACATGTTATGGGCCAAAAGGACGCCAAATATTTATTATGATTGCTTTCACTTCTTTAAGCTTATACAAGTTGTTTGTTCTACTTCCCAGCCTTTGAAACATTCGAATTTGACAAACATTTCTTTTGAGACAGAGTGTTTACAAAAAAGATATGTATCTGCAAAGCCTCACATATTACACACTTATTAAATCTGACCTGTTTTTTATTATCCCCCTTTCCTGTTTTCCATGGGCTGTTAAGATTGCAGGAAGTGGGGGTGGGGCAGGCAGACAAACCCCCACTGATCTAATGTTAGTGTACTACCTGACTAGGTAAATTGCATTTGAAGGGATTCAATTACAGCTTGTTTTTAGAAATCTTCAAGTGTTCTGAGTTGCCAGATTTTTATTTTAAAAGAAACAGTAGAAATAAGTAGAGGAGAGAAAGAAGGAAATCATATTTTGCCTTCTGATCAGAAACACCATAACCTCTCATGAGGTCTTCTACTTGGGTAATACCATCGCACAAGTGACAATGTTCGCTGCCCATTTAATGTTCTACAACAGAATAATGCCATCTTATAAAACACTTTAAAGATTACTCTTGTTAGAATTTAAAAAGAAAAAAGATTGCCTTAGAAGTGTTCCTTTCCTTCAGAGATATCTTTGAGGGGAAGTCCCTGGATATCCTATATACTCTATATAAATGCAGGTCATCTACCTACTCCTACTTAGTTCTTCGGATTAGTAAAGATATTTTGTACATGTGTACCTTAATAATTAATACCTTAAATTTTAGTCATTCTGTCAATTCTAATGCTAATTTTACAATTGTGTATTGCGACAAGAATTTCCGTAAGAATTTGTTAGATTATCAGAAGAGCATTTCTACAAAATAAGGTGTTCTTTGAAGACAAAAGTAGTAAATAATCAGACTCAACTTCTGAAATAGTCTATAGAAATGGGGTGAAGATGACTTGCTATTCGCATTTTAGATTGAATCAATAATCAAAGCTATGATAAGCGCTTTAGAGAAGGCTGAAATGAGGCTCAAAGAATCTAAACACACAGCAAAACAGGAAAGAAAAGATAATGAAAAAAACATGAAAACAACAGCTAGTCATGTTTATGCACCCTTATCTTGGTATAATCAAGCCTTTCATGCCCTTAGGGCATCTTAAAAGTTCTTTGCAACATTATGTAAGAATATACCTCTTTGATCCTTTCCAATAACTCATCAAGCCTATCTCCTAAGGCACCTAGAATTTAAACACCTGCTGTAGAGGCGTTTAAATGTGCAACATTACAGCTAAGTACTTCCAAAGGCCTGTCTTAAAGTTACACATTTTATAGAATTGTAATCATATGCTCCTTGTAATGGACTTTTTAGGACTGTAATCATATGATCCTTATAACAGTCCTAATAATCAGCACAGCCTGCAAGTAGCTATCTGCATACAAAGTCACTGAGAGGGTGGAAGAATTTAAACCCATCTACAATAAGGAACTGAACAAGAAACATTAGAAAGTGAGTGAGAAAATTGATAGTTCCTCAGAATACTGAAGCCCTGTCTTAAGGCTTGCCTAAAGTCTACTCTCCCTAGGTTTGCAAGAGGCTCGTTCCCATTTACCAGCTATTATTTTATGGATGAATATGAATTTGGTACACTGAAACCCTAAACCAAGGAATATATTTCCATGGTATGGATGCCTTGAAGCATCCATATTATAGTACTTGCTATGCATTGACACAAAAAAAACCCTTCCATGAGGATACTAAACAAAAATATTGTATAGATACGCTGACAATCTCTGCACAATCTAAATGCAGATGCAATGTGAGTTTTACTGAGTTTTCTTCTCGTTCTTCCTGATCAGTAGGAGGTAGAATATGATTACATTTACACTATCCTATACTTTCATCATGAATGTCTTCGGACATAAAATGTTCATCACGTTAACGTTATTTGAAAATCCCACACCACAGGAAACGTTAGTCACATTCGTTCATCACTGAATAAAGTACTACCTTAAAGTACAAAATATTTGAATTCAGTTCTTCAGGAAAACTCATTTCCTCTTCCGTACAACACCAGCAAATATTTATAAGCCTGCAGCTCTTCAACTGAATTTAAAGAGAAGAATCTGATAGAACAGTTATAGAGAAGAATCCGATAGAACAGCTATTTAAAAGGGCAGAAAATGGACTATTTTGAGATCTAATTTACATATAAAATATCTTTACAAAAAACTTCCAATAAAATCAAAGCATGTATTGCATAACTGCGTATTTATTCTGAGTTATTACAGGAGTTCCAACGACTCCCACATCCCTTCAAAAAATTGAGCCAAGCATGAGGAACATTTTTCAGAAAGGGGAAAGAAAAAAAAAGTTATAGTTAGACAAATTTGTTATGTCATTAAAAGGCCATAACAGACAGATGAACATGCAGCACAGTTTACATACTTAAAATGAAGATCTTTGAAAGTGAAGTGTGTTTCCACTATTCCTGTAGTTTTCACTCTAGTCCTGAGAACGTCTTGTTGGGTTGGAATGTAGCTGGTTTGTGCTATCCTGTCCAAGTCATTCAAGTAACTGAAGGTAAAAATAAATACTGCTTTCAGTTATTCATAAAATGAGATAATTACAAAGAATCACCCAAGTTCTAGGTCCATTCATGATATTGCGTTTGACTTCTATAAAATACCGTTCTCTGAGACAAAGAGACACATTATTCCCCTCAATTTTCCAGGGTTTTTTGAAATAAGCCTTAGAGTCAGAAAGGTATTTCATTCTAGAAGAAAACATAAGCAATTAACTTCAATACTGTGAATTCTTCTTTTGAAATCCCAAAATGCAAACATGGTTCCACATACACCACTGTTATTTGTAGTAACTAGACAAATACCTTCATTTTGTAACCTACTGAACTACAAGTTACTTTGAGCTATAACCAAAGCCCCAAATTACCCTGGATAACTATGAAAAGAATAGCATCACAATTAACATTCTACTGAGAGTTTCTAATTGCATGCATTTTTTTTTTTTTACAATACTGTATTTTCATTGTTAAAACTTTTGCCATGCAGGCCAAGAAGCCCAGTGTTTCTAAACCCCACACAAATCCTATCTGTGCTTTTCCCATAGTAAATAGGGAAGCCATTATGTTCTCCTTTCAGTCTAATTAAAAGTCAGCAATTCTAAGGATACAACTGCATGGCTAGAACTGTTTTCTTATGGAATTGGAGGTAGAGAAATCTGAAACAACAAAATAGAACAGAGGATGTTACAGAGGAAAGCCAGTGATCTCCCAAGTGCTCTATACTGAAGAAAGTTTATACACGTGGTATCTCTCAAGCAAGCTGTCATTGTGAGTCCAGCTTGTTGACATCTACCTACCCTCTGTACCCTTAGAACAACTTCAGCAAAGAAACACCAATCATGCTGGAAGTATCAGTGCTATTGCAACACAATTTGATCCCATTTCCATTAATTTGGCATGCCTATAATCGCATTACTCCAGCTGTAGCCTTCTCTGGTTACCTCACCGGCACAGTTTTTATTTATGTAGTTATTCTAAAGAAGAGAAGTAGCTTATTTTAAGGAAAGTGAAAAACATCTTCAAACACTACAAAATGAGAATTAAAAAGCTTTAAAAAAATTGCCCTATATGGCCAGTATCACTGCTATTTCATTCTTTACCATCTTACCTCTCCCTCAGTGGACGCTTTTCCTTGACTGACTGACTGACCATTACTTGCTGCCATCACATCTTATTCTCAGACCCTCTATTCCTTACTATTTTATTTTTTTAACGAAGTATCCTAACATAGATGACACATTCTGATTATTGCCTTTGCTCAGCACATTTCTAAGGGAAACCTTTAATTAACAAAGAAAATGCAACAATGTTGAGCCACAGAAGAAACTCTATTATGAACATGAAAGTAGTATCCTTGGTAATACAGCTTCACATCACGTAATCAAGTTTCCTGGATACGTTCAGACACTGAAGAGGTACTTGAGTCATGGTTTTGTAACACAAATGCTACTAAAGAACATTAAAACAACTTTTTTCTTCCTCGGGAAGAAGAAACAACTGGTCAGAATATTACTCCAATTCATATTTATACCACAGTTCTTTCCTTCCCACCTTGAAGATTAGTTGGAGCATTTCAACCCAAGTAGACAGCATCTTTGTCCAGATACTTCAAAATTTTCCATTTACGTGGGATCAGGAATTCCTCAAAAGACAAGACTTCCCTTATATTCCTTTAGTTACTACTTATAAGACAATCTTGTTTGTCACATGGTACTTACTAGGCAGCAGAGTCATTAAGCTGGTATTCTCTAGACCTGTTGAAACAAGCTTGAACTCCGCTGTCTTTCCACAGTCTCTTGATAACTCCAGCAAGCTCTGCAGTCATAAATCCTTCTTCTGCTGCTCCAGCTAACACAAAGAGTTGACGAGCATCATCCTTTAGGATGTAAACAGAAAATAGAGAGACAAACACTGAGAAATACAAACAGAAGCATTATCAGCTAATAACTATAGTCAGCAAATGAGTTACTTTAATCTGATAAGCATGAATGTAACCAAACCAAAAAAATGTGAAGGGGAACAACTGGTCTTAAGTGTTCTGCAAAGGATATTAATTCCCATATTTTTCAAAAGAAAAAATATTAGTAACCCAAATTTCTCAAAAGCTGGTAAGCTTCTTCTGATCTGCTTGTAACTTGAACTAAGCCTCTATAAACAGGAGTAACGTATTTTGAGCTCAAGTCTGAAGTTAACCACCTTTGCTTATCCAATACCACGAACTGAACAGAATGATTTCAATGCAACTAGAACCTTCAGAAATGCAGATGTATATTGATTGACTAAAGAAAACACTTTAATCGCTGTTCAAATCCAATTCTGTTTGAAAGTGACAAATGATCATTTCTTCTCAAATCATGCATCAGGAAATTGAAAAATACTTCTCAAAACCTTTACGGATAAATAAGTTACAAATATCCATTACCTTTATTATTCTACAGAGACCAAGTCTTCTTGGTAATGTGATATCAAGCAAACATCAAGATTTTTAAGAGAACAAATGCTGGCTTTTATAGTATATATGATGACTGCCTTTGAGAGTGAGGCTAATGGAGGAGTACAGGATGTCAATTCACCAGTCTCCTTTAACACAATTTGATTCATCCAATTCTGACTGAGGAAAGAAAGTTAATGTTAGATCTGTAAGGCACTGGAAGAAGAAAATAGCAGCTGGGTAGAGGAAAGAGATTCTCATTAGTACTCTCCTGTGGTTTGATCTTGGTTATTAGCTGTATGTGATGTAGTGTCAAGGTTCGTCAGCCAGAAAAAATAAGCATAGTTGTGGCTTGTAACTACTACCTACAGCACGTAGATACTGTTTGTCCATTAATTAAAAGAAGGAACATGATACTGGAAAGAAAGAAGGAGAAAAGAGAGGACTGAAGCACACCAGCTGGAAACTGAAAATATTTCAAGAAAGAAGAGGATTAAACAAACCCATAAGGTTATTTTCACAAAACAGCAAATGAACCTACAGATGCAAATCTGTAGAAGTACCTAGTTCTGTCACCCTTGCTGTTCAAACAATAAGCTGTGAAAAAAAAAAAAACCAACAGGATAAGCACAGGAAGCAGTGACTGTTCTAAAGATACTGACTGCTGCAGACTGAAGCTGCTGGTTAATCTCCGCTCCCTTGACTCGATAGCTTTAAAAGAGAAAACATTCAACTCACTGCTTTAACATCAGTCTTCTGACAGAAATAAGAGTATATGACTTTTCCATAGAAACTTATTAATTTAGAATAAAACTCTCAGAAATTTAAGTAAAAGTCTGACTGTAACAGTTTCAGGAGGCACGATTTTGAGCTTTTTTTTCCCCCTCAAAAAATGACAAAACAAAAATGAAATAGAATTTTAAAAGGATATACTACAGTAATCAAGGATTAAGCATTTTTTTTTTTTTTTTTAGAGTGAGACTGATATATAAGGTTTGAATTTCTTTTTCCATTTCTGACTACAATTGGCAAAAATCTAGTACTGAACTTCCATAGCAGTGTCACTCTGAAAAAAGATTTTGGACTACCAAGACTGACTAGATGCAAAGGGATGGACAGCTATTTTAAGGTTATTACTGACAAAAGTTTGCCTCATCATTTATAAAGCTCTCTGAAGTCAAGGGACACAAACCACTTCAGACTGATATCATATATAACATCCCTCAAATCTTCTTGTTAGTCATTTAATCTGCTGACACCTAAATTTACTCCTCCTCCGTTTTCTCTTACTATGTATATAGTACCATGAGTCTACCATCTGCCTCCTCCCAGCCATAACTGCCAGACTCTAGAGAGGACTCCACTGCACAAAGAGAGAACTAACATGTGCAAAGACACTGTTGCTGCCCTGGAAAACTTCGGTCCTAAGGGAAGACAACAGCAAACATGAGAGCAAGTGCAGAGAGGAGTAAACAATGAAAATGAAGTTTTTACTAGTTAATGTTTACAACTGAGGAGGTTTCAGGCAGAATATAGGTACATAAAATAATCAGAGAGCAAAATGGAAATTAACTCCAGACTGATAATCAGATTTAGATTTTTGGGTACAACTTTATGACCCACTTTACATAATCTTATGAACATTTGTCTTCCTTACAACAACCATACATTACACATTTCACAAGGTCACTGAAGGCACACTCTCCAATATTTATATATTGCTTTTTAAGCAATCAGTAAGATCTTGAACGCAAGACTTAGTCATGAATGAAGGATTTACACACCGTTTCTTGATCAAGACCCTTCTCTCCTCCCAAACTGTAATTCAACTTTAACACAATGGAAAGAATTTAATTATGACAAAATATCCCTGACTAACTAACATATTTCAATACACATGCAGCAAAAAAACCATGTCTCCATGTTTCCTGCAAGACACCCATAACGTGGCTAGTCCCTGCTTCAAAAACTGTACCAGTGAGCATTCCATATTCTGACATTGATTTCTATGGAAAGAAAATAAAAGCACGCAGCGCCCAAACTGACTACCAGTGGTACTCAGACTAACAGCTTTGGTGATGCATTTCAGCACTGCAGCACCGAGGGTATTCCTGGAAACAGAGAACAAGCAAAACCTCTTAAACTAAGCACTTTACACAGACACTCGGTGCATCTAACTTCCTGACCAGGTGGTGCACATCATCAGGGTCACCACAGGTAAGAGTATAGGATTAGGACTTGAGGAACAATAAGCCCAAGAATCAGTTTGGACCAGCTTCAATAGGTGGAATGGCAAATAGACCCATTAGAGGTTTATATGTGGGACATTAGATGAAACATGATGGAAAAAGTGCACAAAAGCTTAGGAAATGGTCTCCTGTTTCTTGGGAAAAATTTTTAATCCATATGGTATCATAATAAAATGGAATACCAGCAACAGGGCTATGCCTATGTCTCTGCTTCGAGTAAAATAAAGTCCCTCCATGCTGGAAATCAGTATGAAACAGCATGAAACTCAGACGCTGGAAATGATTTAGGCACTGGTGTACCTATGACCTAACACAGAAGTGCAGACAGTACCTAGATGCCTACCTCTTTCAGCTGTTTTTTTTTTCTTTTTTAAGGAATGTGAAGATGTCTAACTTAAATGGCTTACAGAATGTAACAACCCACAAGACCATACAAATAAAGAGGCATGACTGCATAATTTAATGTTTCTCAAAAAGTTCCTCAGACTCAGATGTTTAGTTCTGCAAATTCGGACAGATTTAGGAGAATTGTATCTAAACCAAAGAGTTGTTGTGAATCAACCTAGTGCTAATTGCTCTGTAGGTCACTTTGCCATGTAAAGATCAGTAGCACGTAGTTTTCAATCAAACTTTATATTCTACAAAGATTTTTGGATATCAAGAGGTTTTTTTCAGGAAATAGTAGCAGACAAAAATTGAAAATGGATATTTCAGCTGTATATCTATGTATTGTGTTCAATACTCACAGCCCTGGTTGGGTCACCAAAGTCAATCTTCAACCTCCCCATTGCTCTAATGATAGCAATAATGGACTGAATGGTGTTACTGTAGACAACAGCTTTGTACTGTTTACATTCTTCTTCTGAATAACCCGCTTCATGGATAATCCTACGGAAGGAAAAAAAGTAAATTCTCTATTCAAATAAAAAAAAAATATTTCTCTATCATAGTATTTCAACATACTTACTTCATCTGTTTGACAATCGTGCTTTTCCCTGATTCACCAGCTCCTGAAAAATAAATGCATGAAAACTCATTAGACATTTACTAATCTGTGAAAACACATTTAGTTCCTACACTTCAAATACCTAACCAATATAAAAATCTTCAATAGTTAAAAGTACATCTGTTTTACATTTTGATATTAAAAATTAATGAGAGTATCAAGATGGAAGTTTCAAAATCAAGATATTTTAAGAACAAATCATTCAGCTCTTTTTACAATAGTGAGCATCATCTTTGCATTAGAAACACCATCAGACTGCATAAACAGATGATCAGTTGTTTAACTTCAAAGGGTTCTGAAGTTCAATTCCTCTACCTGCCTTTTTAATCAACACCTAACCAAAAATCTCCCTTACAAGTCCTTCACACTGTATTATTGGTCTTCAGTGTTGCAAATGAACATCTTCAACCTCTTCAGGGTCCTATTCCTTATAGCCATTTTTTAGCCCTTGCAAGAATAAACCAACAGACTATTTTTTGTTGGAACAGATTGCATGAGGTTTGCCAGACATGGTGATACTATTCTTAATGCTTAAGAAATGAAAAAAAAAACCCCAAAACATACTGTGTTACAATACAAAGCAAACAAAAACAATTAGCCTGTAAGTAGACAGGGGAAATAAATGCAGTTTTTAAGGTTACTGTCTCAGGAACCTTAGTGTACTTCACCTCCACTTTGAGGCTGCTTCTTTCTCTGAAAAAATTATGGAACTCAGAGCTGTGACCTAATCCCTTTAGACAGGATGCTCCTGGCTTATCAGTGACTTGTGCTGAATTTTCTCTCTTACATTTCTTTATTTCCCAGTATGGTTTTGCAGACATGAGTATAATCTTCATACAGTCTACAGGTGTTTCTAACACAAAGAAATCACCAGTTGTCCAACTCCAATACAACCAAAGAAAACTCTCTTCTTTAGAGGTCACTGTGACCGCAGGAAATCACTAACAAAGGATGTATTTATTAATCTTCAAAAAAGGGCAAGAAGGAACTGTCACATTATGAGACAGTCAGCCTTACCCTGATCCTCACGACGAATACTCCCAAAAATCATTTCCAAGCACATGAACAAAAAGAAGTGTAAATCTATGCTGGTAATTCCCAGTCAAAGTGCAAACTGTGCCTAAGTTGATAAATTTTTGTGAGGAAATAGCTGGTTTTGAGGATGAAGGACAGCAATGGATGTCATTTGTTTTGACTCTAATAAGGCTTCCCATGCCACCTCCCACAGCATCCTTGTGCCAAATAGGATAAATATCAACTTCAGCACGACTGAAAATCTGCCAGCCAGACTTAAAGGTCAACAGTTTAAGACCTAACTGGAAACCAGTTAGAGGAGGTCATCTTCAGGAGATGATACTGAGCTAATACATTTGAAACATCTTCATCAATGACCTGAAAGCCAGAGTGGAATGCACCCACAATCACCTCTGCAGGCAAAATCAGCCTGGGAGGCTATGAAGTGATCCATGTTGGAGAACAGAGGTGCTATTCAGAGGGTCCTCAGCAAGCCAGAGGACTGAGCTGAGAGCAAACAGAGAAACATGAAGTGGCACAGAATAACCCATAATAATACAGACTTGGGACTAATGGGTTAGGGGAAAGCCTTGTGGAAAACAACTGAAGGGATCAACAGCCTCAAGAGTTAGTAGTGGGTCCTCGTGGCAACGAAGGTCACCCACATACCAAGGCGCTGCACTGGGGCTGGCTGGGATGGAGTTAACTTTCTTCACGGCAGCACATATGGTGTTGTGCTTTGGTGGCTAAACCAGTGTTGATAACACACTACTGGTTTTGCTATTGCTGAAAAGTGCATGCACAGCATCAAGGCTTTTTCTCTTTTCCACCCTGTCCCCAGTGTTAATGAGTAAGCTAGGGGGGACAAGAGGTTGAGAAGGGACATAACCAGGACAACTGACCCAGGCTGACCAAAGGTATATTACATACCACAGGATGCTCTGCATAGCAGTAAAAGCTTGGGAAAGGAGGCAGAAAGGTGGACATTTGTGATTAATGGTGTCTGTCTCAACCTTTGGAAGGGTGGTTATGATGAAGGGTCTAGAGAATAAGTCTTTCAAGAAGCAGCTGATGGAACCGGGGTTGTTCAGCTTGGAGAGAAGGAAGCTCAGGGGAGACCTTATCACTCTCTACAACCACCTGAAAGGAGAGTGTAATGAGGTGGGGGTTGGTCTCCCAAGTAACAAGCAACAGGATGAGAGGAAACAGCCTCATGTTACACCAGGGAAAGATATTAAGAAAAAATTCTTCACCAAAAGGGTAAAGCATTGGAACAGGCTGCCCAGGGAAGTGGTTGAGTCTCCATCTCTGGCAGTATTTAAAAGACAGGTAGATGTGGTGCTGAGGGACATGGTTTATTGATGGACTTGGCAGTGTTAGGTTAGCAGCTGGACTTGATGATCTTAAAGGTCTTTTCCAACTGAAATGATTTTTCCCACACAACCATTATGTGTGCTGCAGCCCTGTTTTACATGAAGTGGCCAAACACCTGCCTCCCAATGAAAAGCAGGGAATTAATTCTTCTTTTGGTTTTCCCTATTAAAATGTCATTATCTCGATCCAAAAATCTTCCTGCCTTCTATCTTTTCCTTATCCACAGGGAGAGAAGAGTGATCAAGCAACTGTGTGAGTGTTTGAGTTGACCCCAGCAAAAAAGGGAGGACCATGAAACCATCTCCATGGAAAAGGTTAAGCACTGGAACCAACTGCATATAGAGGAAACAAACTCAGCCTTGGAGATGTTCAAGACTCAACTGCACAAGACTCTAAGTAACCTTGTCTATTTTGATGTTAGGCCTCTAGAGATTTCTCCCTACTTAAAAATATTGTTTGATGTCAGTATAACGTCAGTTTGAAGTCAGAATACTTCTATACGTTGACTATTGTATCGTGATGCCTTTGGGATATTCGTCCTATTAAACTAAATGTGTAGCTTCACGACAGACTCAAGCCAACTTAAGACTGGCTGCCAACAATGGCCCACCTCTTCCCCAGCACTGCTAGTAATGTGGCTAGACTTCCCTTCCTCCAACACACAGCAGAATGAGTGTTAGCACCAACAGGACCCAATGTGCTGCAGAATTAAGTAGCTAAGGAATAGAGTAGGCCTGTCAACACCCATCTAAGACTGCTTAATGTCATCATTAGCTAATGTCCAAGTAAAAGACATATTTTTTTATAAACCTGCATGTTTCTTTATAGGGTAGCAATACTTCTCAGACTCTGAACTGCCAGAGAAGTTCAATATCAGTATATTAATATACAAGAAAACAAAAATACCAGTACAAAAGTCATTTATAATTGTGTCACCTGAAGCATTTATAAAGCAAATTAATCTGTATATACCCAATCATGCACTTAAGCACAAATTGGTGACAGAAGTTTAAAGATTAGTAATTTCATTAATAAAGCTATAATTTGCTTTGGGTTAATATTTTTATTCAAACAGTTGGAAGAAAGTATAAACTCCGCATTCAACAGAAGTATATACTGTTTAGAGATATTAAGAAATACTGCTACAGCATTTAATTTACAGAATTGTGAAGTGCTCTTCCTGTTAAAAACTTGCCACATTTGACTAACTGAGCAGGTCAGTGTCAGAGATAGCCCCAATTTAATTATTTTGTATACATTTTCCACTCAGTTTTTCCTGAGTCAGAGATGCATGTGGTGTCAGTGCTCCTGTGTACCAAATACCTATAATTCTCATAAAAGCCCTTTCAGTAACATAACCACAAACATTCATAATACATATGAAAATTAGGTCATTTATTACAGCGTACCTAACATCAACAGTGAGTTCTCAGAAGACACACTCCCCTTATTTAACAGAAAATGGGAAGAGTTGTGTTTGGTTTGGGTTTTTTTCTTAACCTCAGGCTAAAATGCTTGCAGCTTGCCTAATAATCTTTGCAAAGTGTTTAAGAAAATAACACCTCACTGGCCCATACTGAAAGGAGATTCATTATTTTTGCACTCCCGAACGCAGAGCTCAGCCACAATGCAATGGATGCATTTGCAAACTGCCTCCTTTATCTCAGTTGTGAATAAGTTGTCCACGCAGCAAATTGAGAACTAACCCTGTTTTACAAAGTTTTAGACAGGAGCAGTTTCAAATATTTCATGTGACAGCTGCATATAAAATGTCAGAGCTAGCTGTACTGTCACAACCAAACCCTACCCTAATTTAGACAGACTTGATTGTATATTCTTCAATCATCTAGTAAAGGATGCTATTTATTGCCTACTAAGTGTGAGATTTGATTTCAGCTTCACTACTGCCAATAATTTGAACAGACGGTTCAGTTACTGTTTGTGTTTTACACAAAAATATTAATAAAAAGACATGACAGTTCACTCAGACTAGAAAAATAGCAATGTACCGGTCCAAATTTGAAAGGACAGTGGGCATTTTTTATTTGCCTAGTTTTAAATGAAGGTCTAAGCTAAGTGTTAGGTCATCACTTTGACAAAAGAAAATTTTAATAACTGATGAGTATTTTAATCTCCCTTGCACACTTTCTGTCCTTTGTGCGCTCCTCACGCAAAGAGGGCAACACATCCTATGAAAATCCTATTTAAAGAACAGAATTTCCAAATTTTTACTTGCATAGTTCAGTAGGAATATAATTTCAACTAAGTCTAATATTCTTATTACACCTGTTTGCCAGAAAGCAGGTAGATCCTTATGCTTCATTATGCAGACTGACAAAGTGTGGAGGCAAAGCATGTCCAACTTAATCAGCACAATTTAACACAGAAATCTGCAGAACCATGTCTTTCCTCATAGATTCTACTATACTCTTAAGAGTCTTCTGCCTCAAACTTTAGAAATACGGCTCTACTTTCACGTCAGTACCTCCACAGCTAGTGTCGGTGCTATCCAGAGCAGCCATTTACCTCAATCCAGCACGAGTTATGATAGCACTCAGGGAGTTCATACCTAGCACATAAACACAGGCTTATGACTAAGCCTGCTGTACCACCAGTAGTACAGCACAGTTAACCTGAAGCTCAGCTAAATAACAGGGACTAAATTTGTATTATAACTTTCCTTTCAACTTTGAAAATAGAGGGAAAATCCAAAGCATCTTCATGTTCAAAAAACCCACCAAAAAAAAGTTTAACAGATCAACCTCACATATAGTACTTTGAAGGAACTGAGTAGGGCTAGCAAAGCTCAAATAAATTTAAGAAACAGCCAAAGCAATATTTGATTCTCCACACTGCTATTTGGCCAGTTACACAAGAACTCACTATAGAGTATTAAAAAGACAGACTCGGTTGGATTTGACGATGTTAAGGGTCTTTTCCAACCTAGACGGTTCAATGATCCTACGACTCACTACTATGAAATTGTAGCAAACATTGTTTTAGACAGATTCAATATTCTTTTACTTTCCAAACAGAGCAAAGTCTGTATTTAAAAAGAATGTAAATAAGCATTTTATAATTTGATTAAAAACAACAGGTCAGCAAAAGGATTACTTTACACTACTCATAACATCTCATGATTTATTATCCCACACACTGCCCACATAGCAAGCATTCCAGCACTACAAATTTCTGTAACAAATGTTTTATGCGCCCAAGCACAGAAAGTGTTGGTTGTAAACGCTGAGATCTTAATAGTAATATTTCCAACTTGTGAAGCATTTGCTAATTGCTTACTATAAAGAAACTAATCAAATACCAAAACAAAAAGCAATGCAAGTTTTGTTCACAGTATCCCTCTTCACAGGAAACCAACTGCCAAGTACAACAATTCCTAATAGCACAAGTATACTCTGCAGAAAAAAACCTGTAGACTAAACTTT
>NW_010396119.1:52477-65364 GCF_000710305.1 Buceros rhinoceros silvestris
GAAAACCTAGACTAGAGTTCGATACAACTGAAGGGCAGAACAAAGCTGGCGTTGAACCACCAACTAAGTTGGACAAAAGAACAGAACCCACAAACAAGTGGAACAGCACTGTACGTTGCCAGAAGAGAGCTGAAGTATAGACAAGAGTAACGAATAGAAAACTTTCAATGGACATTTGTCAGCTTTTCAGACTGTAAAACATGAGATTTGAACCAGATTAAATGTAGACACGCATGCAAAATTTAAAATAAAACCTATCTACTTGTAAATTATCAGATTCACCTACTGTAAAGTTCTGTCCCCTTAACTCTCCTACCCAGTCTCCTGTCTGATGTTAGTATTTCACAGTAGAAGGCACAAGATGAATGGTGCCTCTTCCTCAGCTGCCAATGGTCACAGCACAAGCCCAATGTCCAGTGATTTTGACTGTTTCTGCTATGGGGCCAGTAATCTCTTACAAAAGCATACAGCAAGCAGATAGCTCGGAAGTATAATCTCTTATATTTAGCACCTGGTGATGCATTACCAGACATGAGACTTAAATCAGAATTCAAGCTGCTACTCATTGTTACTATATTCAAAATACATCAATGCTAGCACAAGAAACCCACAGTGGAAACCTGTTGCTACACCTCCACTAGACAGGCTGACCACTAAATGAACATTCTCTGACACCAGCATCTACATTGCTCTAACTCCCCACTATTTTTTTTTTTTTTTTTGAGTACCTACTCCTCCTTTCTGAAACCACCCAGCAGTTACACTTCCTACCTACCATTATCTTGTACTCTAATTCTGGGGCAGCTGCTGCCACTGACAGAGTTTCTGTTCCTTTTTCCCCTCCCAACTCTTTTTATATAGTCAAAGGTTGACAATACTCATTAGTTATAAGGTGGCATTAGCTGCTGGAATTTGCATGTGACAGGAAACTCTGAGTTAAAGAAGCTGTGTGAATAAGAAATGGAAGAAAATATTTCAGTAACTTAGCCATGTAGTAAGAGTGTGAAACCCAGATTACATCACTGGGTAAAACCACAGGAGTGACAAGATTCTAAAATTATGACACTGACTCAGATAAAAGATCTGAGTTAATTCTCAAGGTTTCAGTAGCTGCATGCTGGCTGAGTTCTACAGAAGCAGCACCATTTAAACCTATTTAAGCCACTGTCACTTTTGTAAATTCCCTAACAAATCAAGAATTAATTACAACTAATTATTTCTCTCCTAGGTCTTCAGTATTGCTTTTAGTAGATGTTTGAAATCAATAGTACACAACAAAATATATATAAAAAATCATTTAAGAAAATGGTTAACAAAATGTTACCTCTAGAAGCAACTGCACATTAACTCACAATAGTGCCCTGTGTGTTTAATCAGGTCTAGATCTCCATAACTGCTTTAACTTTCTTAGATACCCAGACAATTACTATAGCAAACACATAAGCAAGTGATAAAGACTATATTAATTAGTTTAGTAGTGAAAAACCAAAGAAAAAGTAGAGTTTTATACTCAGTATAACCTCTGTAACTTGATAAATTCTAAAACAAAGCTTATGGTGAAGCAAGCAGATCATCCATTTTCCAAACTTTGAGGTAACTTTTACATCTTTTAGTATGAACTGGGTTTTCATCGATTTCAAATTTTCTATTAGTACTTAATATCTTTTTATGATAGGTTTTATGAAACCATGGTTTTGCTTAGAATTTAATGCATGTGGTAAGCAGACAGCAGAAACCTATGTGCAACACGAATATATGCAGCTTCTGAACACAAATTGTATCTAGTTCTTCAAAACTGTTCTTATATTTGTATTCCTCAACTGTTTCAAATTACCAGCTGTACAACTACTGCTCTGTAGTAGGAATCCTTCTATCATTATGTGCATCACTTACACCATAACCACACTGCAGACTCACTCTCACTACAAAGGAAAGTACTAGCACAATTTCAAGTGACGTATTTCAGCAACTCTGTAAAATACTCAAGAGGAAAAATGGTACCTTTGAATTGAATCCACTTTAAAAAGACATCTGTTGAGAATGTACAAGAGATTACCTAAAAAACAGTATCAATGCCTTACAAAGGGACAGTACCATTGTACTTTAAAATCTGAAGCATTCTCTTCAACTGAGATATACACGTAGGTTCCTCTGTGTGAGGTGCCAAACCCAGGACTGTGACAAACTGAGACTCAGAGGTCTGAAAATAAACCTGTTATGTCAGAAATTAAATAATGGAATGGATGCACATTTAGAGATGAAAAATCATACAGTAATCATTCTTGCTGCCTGAAGACTATATGCCACACCACCAGCAGCTAAAAGATTTGTGGCTCCATGTCAACGCTAACAGCAGCTTGGTAGGATTATCAGTTGACTACTTAAATCTATCAAAGGCCAGCCTCTATACTTCTATACATCTAAAAACATCTATACTCCAAAAACATTTAGAAGATCTTCTATCTTCTAAAACAGATTTGGGAATCTCCTCAAAATTCAAAGTCCAGAAATTTATAAGCGTTTCTAATGGAACTTCACTAATAGCAAATTACCAATCTTCTCTTCGAAATTAAAATGAGACTTATATTTGTTACTTTAGAAGAGTGGTTATCTTCTTCCATACATTGTGGTATGCTCAGAAACAATCACTACATAATTTGAAATCATGGTATGGAAGAACACGATTAAAGACCTTCTACAACATGAGTGTGAATGGATATTGTTTGTGAGCACACTACATGAGAGAAATGCTGAGTGCTCCAGAGGGAACCACCTCCTCTGCTCTTACAATGTTTACCAAGACAGTTACTGTAAGTTTCTACCAAAAGAGTACACAGCATGCCTCATCCAGACCTCCAAATATACATCTAATAAACCTCTCAAAATTCAGAGTCCCCCGACATTTTTCTTGACAGGGTGGTTGTTCTTCATGGCCTTTTACTGCACACCGAGCTATAAATATGGTGTGCAAAGATGGTAGGTTCAGTGGCTGAGATACCAGAAAGAACTACTCCCCAGCAGACTATCATTAATCACAACGACATTTTTCAAAGAATTCCCCACTGCAACAGAAATATATTTTACGCAGGTTCTTCTGGTGGAGCAATACAACAGAATTGGAATTCACAGCCTATTTTCAATCTCAGGCTCCACGTGCGATTCAGAACAACAAATACTGTTCTATTATCTACAATTGTGACAGATCTGACTGTCCCTCATATCACTATGTAACTGTACAAAGAGCTGGAAAAATCAGAAAGCAAAGTATGTGCATTTCTACCAAAAAAGAAAAAAAGATCTCATGCAAATCTCAGCTGATATTATTCAAAGCTCTATTTGTTACGTTAACACCAAGACATTATTTGCTAATGAGGTAAACTGGGACCATTAAAGTTTATACCAGGGCAAATGCAGTTATACTAAAAGTTTATTACACAATTTTTACAATAGTGGGCTAAACTTTGATAAATTCACAGCCTTCATTCACACCTGACAAGGTTGGTTTTTTTTTTTCCATCTTGCAGCTCAAGGACCAAGATCCACAAAATTAAGGAGAATAAGCATATTGATACCTGACCTAAATTCACTACAAAAATGTCTCCACATCCACCAAATAACTGACTTACAAAAGTGGCACAAACTATAATGTTAAGTGAAAAGACCTAGTTATCCAGACAGATCTCTTTCAAAAGCAAACATTTTCAGAACTCGTATTTGAACAAGGGAAGAAAACACGTGTATATCAACCATATTCTTTTGTTACACACATGCATTTTCCCCACACAAAGCTATCTACAAGCAGAGTGTTATTGTGGTCAACAGTTCCAAAACAAAAATCTGGCTTTTTTGAGGGTAGTGTTTAAACACTTTGTATTTAACTGGTCTCAAATTAAACTGAGACAACTTTAAAATATACAAAAATTTTAACCCATACAAACAGGCAGTTGGACCCAACAAGCCCAGAAACAAAGAGTAAGATAGATGACTGCATAAATAGCAGCTTGTTAGGCCCCAAATGAGTATGTCACCAAAGCTCAATCTAATCTAGCCCCAAAAGGTCTTATGTTCCAGAACTGTAGAAAAAAATAAGCTTAGTCTCCTATGTAGTAATTAAATGACAGCCCTTGCTAGCAAAACCTGAGACACTAAAGCATATTAGAAGGAATCTGTGTCAATGTCTTTAAGAGCTTTAGAAACCATATAATGGTTTTGCTAAGAGTTTATTGGATTTATTAAGGATCAGTAACTGAATCTGCATATAGCTGAGGTCCACTTTCCAAACGCTTCAGGAAATATTTACCGCATCAAGAATACAGACAACACTCAAATGAGACTTGGCACCTTATTTTCAGTCCACCTTTGTACAGTACATCACTGACAGATTCTGAAATCAACAAGCATTCAAAATAACAATTAAATTAAATCTGTAAATACTCGAGACAATTGCCCTGTTTGCTCCCAATTTTATTACTGCAAGACCTTTATCTCCAGTCATAGCAAGTTTTAAAACTGCATTTCAAAATTACATTTACACTGTATTCACTTTATAATATTAGTACAACTTTACTGTTTTACCTTGAGACTAATGCCTCCGTTCTCCTCTCTACTGTTTGGACACTGAGCTGGCAGTTACGGTTCTTGTCCACTACCATCCTGCATTTTTCACAAAGTGCTAGGTAGAAGAGGATTCTTCCTAGTCAAGCCTACCTAGGCTATAAGCTAGAAAAGCGTAAGGAAACCTAAGTCTGAGACTCCTTAGACTTGGAATATAAAGAAACCTTCATTTTCTGATCAAGTGCCCTAACCAACAAGCTCCTTTAGACTGTAAGTATCTCCTATTCCAGCAATAAGGTTTTAACGTAAGTGGGTTTTGAAAAGCATTTCATATGTTTACCAACTGGACGTCACAGGGTGAACACAATTTCACATGATCACTAATCTGATTCTACAGTAAACTGTGACACAAATGCACTTATTGAAGGAATCCTATTCTGCAGTCATTTTCCCTTCCGCCCACTGCTCTGCATTTCCAGTACTCCATTTGCATAAGGCATCTACCTCTACTCCTCATCATGCTTTTGTTCAGGTCCTTTGTTCAGGTCCTCACCATACCATTATGAACTACCAGATAAACTGACCACTCTAGCAGCAAACCAAGTCCAAACAGGACAGACAATTTGACTATTAAACCAACACAAAACTGAATTAAGCATTTAAAACTGCCAGGGAGAGGGCAAAACCATTCAGCCAGATGCTGCATGAGCACTCTTTTTCAGCAGCACAGAGCTCCTAGAATGGCTCAACTCCTTATTAGACAACATGCACTGCTTATTTCCAACATTCTGATATGGATTTAGAAAGTAAGCAAGAAACTCATTGAGTTTTACTGGAAACTATTAAAAAAACCCCAGAGATTCAGAACATCCTTACAAACATGACGGCTAACAACTCATTCCAAGCCAAACTACAACACCTTGAAAAAACCAACATACAGTTGTATGCTAGAAATTATTTTATCAACTTTGCAAAGGGACGATGGGATACAGGTAGCCATTTGATTCCAACAGTATTTTCATTTCAAGAAACAGATCCTATTATATTATAGAAGATATTAATAATTATAAACCTGATTCACAGCTCCAACAAGAATTTTCATCACAGTAGATTGATTTTTTTCTTTAAAAGCAATCTGTTTAGAGCAATGACAGTAAAGACTTCCTGTCCATTCTGGTTGCTTAGATACTGTTATATTTCACAGATTTAATCGAGTACCTTTACTAAGTATATTATACACTTTAGATGCAATACTACATTTCTAAAAAACATGATGAAAAAGTAATAAAGTACAGTTTATTTAATAAATTGAAGCACTGTACCTTTTAATGGTGTTGATTTCTTTAAATAAGTAGCTTTACAAGAAGTATCCAATTTCATTATCAATTTATGAAGGTACATATAATATTGCAGTTCACATGCATCTCTAAATATATCTATGTTTAAATGGAGACTATATATTTATGTCAACACCACTACTTGATTTATTAAGTTGATACCTAAACATACAAGAAATTGGTGTTATTCAGAGCTTCAATGACCCTTCAATTACCAAAGCCATTTGCCTATTGTATGTTTAATAACAAATCTCTTATTTAAAGAGATGGTTCTTACATGCGCAATGTCAATTACCCCCATCAGCTGGATCCTGAAAGAACAATATCAACAGAAAGTTTTTAAAAACTACACAGAAATCTGGTTTTCAAAGAAGGGGCTATCCATCAATTAAACCATGAAATGGAAAGTCAAAATTTAACCAGAACAAATAACACACTTGCAAATCAAGGAATAATGCATATGGGTATCTGTGACACCAGGTGATTTTTAGGCCATTTTGACAGGACAGCATGAACAGATACACGACACTTTACTTCCTGTTACATAATCAAGCTATAGATAACTCCAGAGATTTTGAAGCTGGTCTCACAGCTCTGCAAATTCCAAGGGCAAAGCCATGATGGTGGGAAACATCTTCCAAATCCCCAACTCTAACATTTCTTACAGCTACAGTGTGAAGGGTTGCAGCCGTCACAAACATGGATAATTAGTCTACAACATCATGTCATTCCTCATTTCCCACCCTGATTCTTGTTAAGAAATCTTATTTTGTCTTGTCTGCTCCTAAATGGATAAGTAGAACAAAATATGTTTAGCATTACGAAGAAGTGAATTCAAATCTTTTATCACAAAAGCACACGTTCCTAGTACGCAAGTGCCTCAGCAAAAATTTTTTTGTTCTAATCATCTAGAATTTGAGTATCTTAAATATCCTTCCATTCAGAAACATCACTAAATTGAAACACTTCAGAAAAAAGTAAGAGTTTTTGAATAGCACACTCAAAACTTCTTGCTCTCAAGTCCAAAGCTCTGATTTTTCCAACTACTCTCTATATACCTTAACAAACTTCTTGGATACAGAATCTGTCAGGTGAAGCCAACTAAGTTCCATGTACAGAATAACAAAACATTAATTTACACAAAGCCTGAGGTAACAATAGCAGCACTGAGCAAACAAGAGCAAGAAATAGAACAGCTGACCTCAGTAAAGATGGACAATGACTAAGACTCAACCTCAGAATAGCAAGTTTTCATCAATACAGGTTCTCCTATACACATCTTGGGAAAAAACCTTTTAATAGCTAATTATCAAGTCAGTTCAGATATTTATTTCAGCACTTCCATGGCAGAAAAACTTCACACTCAACAGAACATCTCAAATAGCTCTTTTCTACTTTTAGTTTTCCACCCTGCCATTTGCCAGACAGCACATTACAGGAAACACTGCAGATATCCATCGAGCTCAGCAGCAAAACTGACTTCAGAATTTCATGCTCTCTGAAGCCAGACTCATGACATGGTTATTTAGCCAGACTTCAGGATGTGCCAGCTACTCAAGTCTTCTTTCTCAGAGCACCAAAACAACTAAAGGGTAAAATGTGGCAGCAGAATAACAATCCACTTGGGTGGTATGATCACATAAATCAGCACAGTCTGTCTAACTCTTGATAGCTCAAAGCCCGAGTTCAAGTTGCGCAACACAACTATGCAAGGAGCTAAACTGTAAACTTTAGTTCTAAAGTGAGTTAAAAATGACTTCACCAAAGGAGTTTAGCTTAAACACATGATCATTCCAGTAATATAAACAGTAGGACTGAAGTAAACTGTCATATCAGCACAATGATGATAAATTTAACTGTGCTATCAGAAAAAGTAGAAAGAAACTAAGCCAGTGTATTACAGAACTTGTGTGCAGTCTTGAGGCTCTGCTGATGCTAGGAGTGAGCAGCTTAACAAAAACTACCTTACCAAAACTTTTTTGGTCGCTAACTCAGGAGAGGAAAAAACTTAGAAGCATTACATTGTTTCTAAAAGACAACTTGAAGGAAAACAATTTACACTTAAAATGTTTTCTAACCCTTAATATAAAATATATTTTAAAAAAGCCTTAAAGCCTGATGCAAAAGTAGTTTTTCAAAATGTAGTTATGGATATATAACCAAGAGAAAAAAAAGCAAAGTCACCATTACCAATATCGTGACATAGCACAAAACATAGTTTCTCTTTTGCCCTTTCTAAAACAACATGTATTGAAGTATTTTTTTTTCCTAAGAACGTTAAAGAATTAAAATAATGATATAATCACAAATGATGATTTTATAAAGAAACTTACAGAATGAAGATTTAAAGTAATAATGCAACAGATGACCTGAAATCACTAAAGGTAATTTGTATGGTAGAGAAGAAGTCTATACATACATTAAAGACCACTATTACGATGTAGTAAATTATTACACCAACACCCAAATGGAAAGAGGCAAGCACAAAAGAACCCAAACAGCAATTACACAGACATGGCCATAACTGAATGGCTGTGTTTTCAGTACATCCACGAGCCTCCTTTCACAAAAGCAAGGGGGATTATTACACTATGGGAATCTAGTAATTTTGACTTTGTTCTTTGAAATTGTTTAGTACAAAGGCTTGATAATTTCACTGACTTAACTACAAAGTCAGATGTACAAGTCCACATAAAAAACAAACTGACTGCTGGAGTCCAACTGTACCGTACCAGAACTCTTGCTACATCTAAGCATTCAGGCAGAAAGTTGGGGAGTCGGGGGCAGGAGGGAGAGTGGGCAGACACACAAGACTAACAAGCAAAAGAATCAAAAACAAACCCAAACATTAAACACTTTTTTACCTATCACAAAACAGTTTTTAAATGAGCGGTGCATTTTGTAAATGTCTATAGATAGTTATCTCTGAAGGTGAGACAGGAAATACTTTGCCAGAAATATTTTAGACTAGGTCAGCATTACTTGTAAAGATGAGGTCAACATTTCTGAAACATGCCATACTTTTTTGTCAGAATCAGGCTTTTTTGAGAATTCCAGTAAGTTTAGACTTCTGAAGTCTTTTTTATCTGGAAACATGGAGAAAGAGAACACTCTGGTGGAAAGGCAAGCAAAGCAATGGTACAAACAGCACATATATATTATTTCAGTCCATTGTGCAGTCAGGCCGGCAGGAAGACAGGTACTGCCAAGGACTGCAAGGATCGTGCTGTTGATGAGTACACAGTGGGAGTCAGCTGACTGAGCAGACAGAAAGATGCAGGTCTGTTACAAAAGAAAAGCAGCCAGAAAAAGATGCCCGAGATGCGAAGATTTAAAAGAACAACTGAATAGAATTGCTCTAGTTAACTGCCTTGAGGAACAAAAAGAACTGCAATGAAAAAGATTAAAGGTAGTGCTTTGTCTTCAATTAAAAACCAGGTATCTTTAAGAACATGACATGCCATGTTCCAGTAGGAATCACAAGGCTCTTTTCAGGGATGGAAAAGTGGTTCTGTTCATCATGAGCATAGAGCTATCCACTGAACTTAAATCTACAAACATGATTTTCCAGAAAGATGACAGATAATTACAGCTGCCAAATACATGGTCTGCGACCTTCTGGATGCCAATATCCACTCCTAAAGAATGTGTAAGACGTATTTATTGCCTTTTTCATTCAAGATACTAAAAACTGAATACTGAATTTGCTGTATTAGGTGAAGAATGTGATAATCCTCAAGACAAAGTGCTAATCCCATTAAACGCATACTGCCAGTTTGAATGTATTCAGAAAACCTGATGAGTTAACCTCACACCAGAATGCTTTCTGCTAAAGGAGGTACTGCCTGTTCTCCTGCAATTGGCATAAATTCAGTCTTACGTGCTTTAGCTAATTCAACAGAAATGTACTTGCAAATTCACACCTGATCTGGGTCACATGTACATTAATACAGCACCCGGATTGGCCTCACAGAAACCATGATCGCCCAACACAAGCAGAATTACACTCATTCTGCAAACAGCACTGGATTTTTTTATTTGTTGAACACTAGAAGTTAGGATGAGGAACCATGGAAGAGAAAAAAAAACTTGGGTCTTCTGCTTTCTTTCCTTGGAAGCTAGCCAAAACATACACTGCTTTTCAAAAATCTCACTCATACTAAGTCTACAAGCTTATACTTAAGAAACAAAAATACAATAAAACAAAATATTATTTCAAACAACTAGGACAAGTTTAGGAACTCTCAACTTGACAGAAATAATAAAGTGCTTAAGTGCTTTTGTACATTAAACCTGTAGTGTTGAACAATATAATAGACTGCACTTAAATGTTTTTTTGTTGAGTTCCCACAAAATTTGAGTATTTTTGTCACACATTAATTGAAAATAAGTTTAAAGAAGCTCATTTATTTAATTAAGAAAAAAAACCCACCAAATTCCATGTATAAATAAGCATTTTCCATTTGGTTTATAAACCATATGCTCAAATTCAGCTCACTTCTAATAATGAGAATGGCTCTCAGAAATTTTCTAGAAAAGGTTTCCTGCTGTTGGGATAGCACCTTGAAGAACATAAGATTTACAAAGTTAAAGTATTGCTATATATGGATATTGTTCAGAATCTAGTATTATTATTTCAAATGACCTGCAGTCAAATTCCTAAAAAATGATGCACCAATTTACAGATATGACAAAAGAAATTAGATAATCCAGACCAATAGTATTTTGCACAGCTGAAATATGTCTGCTTTTTCTTAGAGACAGGACAACAAAACACAAATCTAACATGGATCAGTGATACTGTTCATAAATAGTTTAGGTACAGCAATGTCATATCTATCAATTAAATCGCTGCAATTTCCTGTTTTAGAAGAAACTTTAGAAAAGCATATAATGGAAAAAATTAAATGTAAAGGCTAGAAATAGACTGGTTTTATAAACACACCTTCCCTCATCAAGCATTCTAGCTCGGGCTTCAGGAGGATCCTCTAATCACCACACAAAAAATACAGTTTTTATAGATGCTGGAATAAATGTATCTTATTGGGTCAAAAGGTATACAGCTATATGCTCTTTTTCTACATAGGCAAAGTATTTTAGATGCCTCTCACACACTGTATTTTCCTGGCAGCAGACCACAATTTG
Source organism: Buceros rhinoceros silvestris (assembly GCF_000710305.1). Classification (NCBI taxonomy): domain Eukaryota; kingdom Metazoa; phylum Chordata; class Aves; order Bucerotiformes; family Bucerotidae; genus Buceros; species Buceros rhinoceros. The sequence continues at coordinate 63,514 of NW_010396119.1, forward strand.
TACTCTTCCTTTTATTTCAGTATCTTTTTAAGCGAACAAGCCCATAAATAGATGTACGAGTACCACCAAGTAGATGATAAACTATGACATATGGGCTGAACAAGCAATTGGGAAATGAGTTGTGAGAAGAAAGTGACTCTAGTGGAAGTAACTTTAAATAGTTTTGCCATCAGATAAAGCATTCACATAACATTTAAGACATCTGACACACTTGCAAGGAAAAGTAACAACTTTAATTCCAAGATATGTGAAATACACAAATACACTCACCAGAGTATATATAAAGTCTCATTCTGAGGCTCAGTAAACATTTAGGTAATTTTTGTTTAAATAACAATTCAAACACTGGTCCTAAAAGAAGTTAGTCTCATAGTTTTCACACCTCTTCTTGAGAGGGAAGGGAGAAAATATTAAATCATCTAAGCTACTGCTCACATGTATGTCAGCATTTGTTCCATATCCTAAGATTTCATGAGACTCCAGCAGAAAAACATACCATCCCCAAAAGCTTTTCTGTAGTAGAAACACAGAATTTATAAATTTTTTTGAAAAAAAAAAAGCTCGTAACATAGGACTTTATACATAAGAGGATTAAACAACTGAAAACAGTAACAAAACTCATGCTCAAGTTTAAAGCATTTTTCCGTAGATGTGGACTTCACCCGTACCCACAGATTACAATGAAAGATGTGAAGACAACTACCAAGCTGCATGTACTAAAAGCTACACAATAAATACTAGAAAAATATAATTTTAAATGCCTTGCCAGAAGACATACAAAGCATTCCTAAAAACCAAACCAGTAACATCCTCTGCACTACTGCTATCGGTCACACACAGGGCAACCTTTCCACCCAACAATCTGGAGATACCAAAGGTGTACAGGACTAGGCATGATATCAACCCAACACCTAACGCTTCCTGGAAAACAAACCAAAAAGAAACGCTTTGTTTCTCTCACAAGTGAAATTTTACATCTATAACACATTTTAGGACATTTGTTCTTCCCATACTAGGTTTGTATCATCTCTTCATCTACATATGAAAGTGCTTCAGCTTCCTGTACCTTTCTGGAACTATTTTAGAATTTACAACAGAAGTTATTTCAGAGGTCTACTACCATGTTTGTAGTGAATAGAGCACTGTAGATGAGCAATCTGGCAAAACCAATACCGGGGGGAGCAAGAAATTGAGAAGTCGTTTCAAAAGTTTGCCTGAATCGGCTCTGCAGGGGAAGAAAGCTACAACTCCAGATTAGAAGGACCCGGTCTGGTTTTGCTGTACCACATATACTGCAAAACTCCCTTCATTAATACAAAGCAAATCTTGCAGCATTCAGCTGTCCACGAGTTGTACAGTAGCTTTAGTCCTGCACAAAGGTGTTTCTAACTAAAGCCCTTGCTTCCTTTTCTCTTGTATAGTAACTTTTAAAAATAATCTTATTTTACTTATCTTTACACACAAGCACATCAGTTAAAATACACCAAAAAAAGCAAGTTTCAAGTACCTGTGAGCAAAACTCGAGACCGCAAGACTGCATTTTATGTGAGTTGCTGTATTATACATTCAGAATCCTCATCAAACACTCAAAAATTTCAGCGACATAAGCAACTTCTACACAAATAAAACAAACAGTTAAACGGCGCTTTGCCTGGTGTCCCTTTGGTATTTTCTGCACTTTACTCTTCAAGCAACAGTTTAGGAGATGTTCAGGTCTACAAGAAACATTAAGAGCAAACATCCTCCAACCTAAAATTTCCTCTCTCGAAGCAAAGGTACCCAGGATCCACGTCACATGGAAGTTATCGCCCTCCCATGGAAGTTCGGGCCCGTTCTAAACAAGAGCCCCGG
>NW_010396119.1:65506-65767 GCF_000710305.1 Buceros rhinoceros silvestris
CCAGACCGCCCCTGCCGGTAACCCCGAGACAAGCCGAGGCCCCACCTGCGTTAACGGCTGCGGTAACGGGCCTCCCCTTACTCCGAAAACTTGAGGGGCCACCAGCACACACCCCACTACGGCAGCGCGCCGTTCCCTCTGCCACGTTATTCGAGGACAGCATCCCACCGCCCAGCCGCCCCCACGCCGAGCAGAGGGGCCCTCTCTCCGCAGCCATCCTCGGGTGCCACATTAGCAGCGAGCGAGCTCGGCGGGCACCTG
>NW_010396119.1:65943-66186 GCF_000710305.1 Buceros rhinoceros silvestris
CCATGGCGCTTACCTGAGGGCTGTGAGGCGAGGGGGCGCCCCAACTCAGAGCCTGGGTAGGGATTACTTCAGGGGAACCCTCACCTCTCGGGAGCCCTTACCTAGGAGGAGCAGCTTGACCTCCCTGGCCGCCTTCTCGCCATCCTCCCGCAGGTTCCTGTCGATCATCTTGCTCCTCTCCACCGCTGCCTTGTCCTCGGCGCTCAGCGTGCAGCCCATTTTGGGAAGGGGGGACTCTTTTAC
>NW_010396120.1:0-6486 GCF_000710305.1 Buceros rhinoceros silvestris
CCGGAGCCGTGCGGGCACAGCGGTGCGCTGCCTGTGCGCTGCCTGCGCGCTGCCTGCCCTGCTCTGCCCCTGACGTTTCTCTCTCCACAAGCTACCCCTTCCCCACCGTTTCCTGCCTTGGCATCGACACTTTGCATGCTCGTGTAGCTGTGCCCGCTCCCTTGTCCCATCCTGTGCATTCGCCTTCAGAGGCCAGTAACAGCTAGGAGCTCCAGGATGAGGATGGCAGGCTCACTCATCCTCCGCAGCAGCACCCAAGGGATGTAATCCTGCACCCTGTAGGCCCAAGGGCACCACACTGGCAGCGTTCCCACGGCTCTCCACTGTCCAGCCGTGCTGTCCCACTGGTGCTTGACCCTCGGGGATGCGTATGCTCTGCTTTTCCAGAGCTCCACAAATGCCTCCTGCTAAAGGGCAGTTGGCACTGTTCTGTGCCTTGCAGCCTTCTCCAGCTCCCTTCTTGTTCTGACAGGACCAGCAGAGCACAAGCTAACAGAAATACTGTGTGACAAATAAACAGGGGAGCTTTCTGTGCTATGTTTTGAAAAATCAGGTGATTCTTGGCAGGCATTCTGTATGCAAGAGAGCCCCACAGCCAGAAGTATCAGGTCAGATGATGGTGAGTCCCTATACAAAGAAATCCTGCCTGGGACTAAAAGATGTGTGATTGCAGATTGGGGTAATGAGTGTGCTGGTTTAGACCCTGCTAGTGAACCAAATGGTATGAGGGCACACATCTGATTTTTTTCTCCCTTTATTTACAAAAAAAATTAGAAAATGCACACAGAAGAAGCTTATGTTAATTGACTGCTGCTAAAGGTCTGAAGCAGTCAGAAGTTAACCAAACACCAGAGTTCAAGTTGCTAGATTATACCCCAGCTCAGTTGCCCATTGCATGGGCTTTATGAAGCAGCCCATAACCACAGGATTACATTTTTATCCCCTCAGGAGATTGTCTCTGTCAGTGCTTGAGAATGATGGGTTTTGAAGGATGAGACTGATCTGGGTAAGGGAAGAGGCAGTTCACTGGCTGCAAAGTTGGAAAACATGCTGAGTGGCAGGAGCAAGAAGAGGAAAGCTGGACTCTCAGAGCAGCCATGGGTAATGGCTCTGCCACAGCTGGCATATGTGCTGGGTAGATGACTTAGGCTCAGATTTTTGTAGGTGGTTGCTAGCTAATTCAGTGTGCCTACCTTGAACCACCGAAGGTCTGGCAGGAATATGTGTTAAATGCTCCTAAATGACAGCTGAAATAAATGGGAGCTGTACTTTGAGCATGCGCTGCAGGACAACACGTGCTCGGGAAAAAATCACCCCTGAGTGTTTCAGTGAGACACCTAAACTTGATGAATGTTTTTTATCTTAGTCTTTGGCTAGTATCTTTCCTTTGTCTCATAGAGAGGTTGTGAAAATACCATTTGCAAAATGTTTGTATTCTGTAGGGGTAGCAGGCATAAAACGGGTAAATGAGTAATGCTACGGTCAGAGCGAGTGAGGCAGTGGTCCCCTGGTGCGTGGAGACCACATTGTTATTCACGTGCAAAACACAGGGAAATTAAGGGCACAACTGCAAGTTTAGGGTGTGCATTGTGTGAAATGTGACTCTGCTAAAGGACTGGTGGATCAGCTCTCTGCCACTCCTGATACTCAAATTATAAACGGGTCTTTTACAAACCACATTTTCTAAGCAAGTGCACTCACCACCTGCAAGATTGCATATAGCTGTGTTTTGTGAAGGAAAAGGACTTCCATGTAACTGATGTAATTTTTAATTACATTGTATCTCCCCACATATTTTCTTTGTTAACTAATAGCAATGAAATAGTAAGTTTATGATCTTTGCTTTTAGCAATTACTAATTTGCAACCTGAGTTGAGTTGATGGAAGCTGATGGGAAGGAACTGTTCTTATTAATTTCCAGAGAGAGTTTTGATTATTGGCTGACATATGTGTTGTGCATTTCCTTAACAAGACAAAATATTTCTTAAACAAAACCTTTCTATTTTAATCTTGACAGGAGAAATAATTGCCTTTGAATTGTGCAGCTATTGACATTCTAGATGAGGAATAAACCCCATGACAACTTGTCAAGTAATAATCACAAACATCTTCTAAAGTGACTTCAGGGTCAGCTTTCAAATAAATTATTTGCAGGGGGATTTTGGCATCATTCAAGCAGGTCAAATAAATGATTTTTTTTTTTTTTTGCTATCAGGCCTAATAATTTATTTGTATCTCCAGTATCTAGTGGCTAACCTTGGCATCTGTGAAACTCATTCCTGAGTCCAAGCTGAGCATGCATTGGTAAATTAGGCAGGTGGACAATGCTTTAACTGAACTTACCTTCAGCTGAAGAGTCTTACCTGTAGCTGGGCTAAAACATGAATGTGATAACACAGCTTGATTTAGATGTGAGCCAGGGTTGGCCCTCAACAATCATTTCATGGTTTTACTGGTTTATAATATTTCTGTCCTCATGTATCTTATTTTCTGATAAGCTTATGAGTATTGCATTGAAATATTGTAAGTGTCTGAATAGCTAAAAGCGTATCACCTGCCCGAGGAGTTCAAGCTAAATCCCCAAAGTAGACTGGGCATCCCACGCTCTCCTTTGTGCTGCACTTGTCTTTGGTTATCCAGCTCAAGGAGTTAAATCAGCAGAGTATGACTTGCTTTGCAAAGGAGAAAAAAAGATAATTGTTTTCTGCTCTCTGATGTCTGACCCTGGGGTTGGTCAAGCAGAATGGGTAGTGTGGGGCTGGAAGGTTGGCAGCAGCACAGGCTGTGGTTGGTGGAAGTTGTTGGGGAACTATATCTCAGCTGTATGTCCTGTACACAACCAATTAAATGCATCATGTGGTCCCCATTTCCTTCCAGAGTTAGTGTCAGCCTTGCCATCTCCTCCGTCCTGTGTCTGATCTCATCAGCCCTCCGCTCACATAGCTCTGCTGCCTCACCTGTCCCCAGCGGTGCATGGAGTAGAGCAGCTGCTTCCCAGCTAGTCACTCCTCTCCTTTTCCCCCACCCCAATCCATGTCACCAGTTTTGGTTTCACTTACTTTGCATTCCCCTGGTGAGAGGTAAAGTGTAAACATTTCACCTAATTATCTGAAAAAAAAAAATCCTAACTTTGAGGTAGCAGGGAGAGAGGGAGAGAAAAGTGTATGGAGGAAACAAAGAACAGCTGGGATTTTCTTAGAGCTCTTTACACCTATTGGGGGACTTACCCACCAGTTTGAAAACTTTTGGTCTGTTTTGCATGTTATTTACAATTACCATTTTAGGTGAAGGGAATATTTTTTTAATGAAGTGCCTTGCTTTCTTAAGAGCTTGTCATAAGCAGGCTGTGGGACTTTTATCGGCCTTGCAGCAAGGGTTTACAAGGTATTTTTTTAAGAGTAAAACAGGAGCAGAAAGAAGCATATGAAGACACATGGCGGTTTTAAAATAATTTCCGATATGCCACCAAATTCTCCTCACCAAGCAGAGGAGAAGTTTTGGGGAGATTAATTCAATTTGGTAAAGATTTAGGGCAGAGGTAACAGGATTTTATAGATTATATCCATCCTGCATGGCATGGGAACTACGGGTGCACAGCATTTATCTGCTCTTTAGCTCTACCCTTAGTAACCGCCCCCCCTCTGAAGTGAGTACGAATAAAGCACTTTTTGGTGTAGTGCCATTAGCTTATCAATATCAGATATCAGCTCCCATAGTTTTAGATTCAAACCACGTTAAGTGGCTGTGGCTACAGGTGATGGCAGAGGACTTGCAAAGGCAGGATGGTCAACAGCCCTGCAGGAGGGATTAATGGGGGTTATTCGCATTCAGCATCCAACAGGCTGTGATAAACCCTGTCCCTTGTGTTTTCAGAGGCTGCACCTTGGAGTTCTCAGAGATCTTGAACGGCAAAGTCAGAAAAAAGAGAATATTCGCCTACTAGAAGAGCAGATTGCTTTGACAAAGCGGCTTATGGAAGAAAGAGACAAGGAACTAATGGAAAAAGGGTCCCAGCAGTCCTAGGCACAGTCCTGAATCCTTAGAGGTTTGATTAAAGAGGTCTGCAGATCATTGGTATCTAACTACTTGCAAGTGTTTCATCAGACAGAGGTGTTCTGTGAAAGACTGTTTCTTTTGTACAGGTTATAATCCAGTCCCCAAAACTATTGGGTGGACACAAACCATTTCCTCTATTACTGGTACTTTGACTGTGGAGACTTGGCTGGCATATCCAGTGCGAATGGACTTGCCAGTGTAGTGAAGAATAGTTCCTTGTTATGCAAACACCATCTAGGATGGCTAACAACGTTCACATGAGTGGGCTGCTGAGCCGCCATGATGATGAAGCCACCAGGACTTCCACCTCAGAGGGCCTGGAGGAGGGTGAGGTGGAAGGGGAGACCCTCCTCATTGTTGAATCTGAGGACCAGGCTTCGGTGGATTTATCACACGACCAAAGCGGGGACTCTCTGAACAGCGACGAAGGGGACGCATCCTGGATGGAGGAGATGTCCTATTATTGTGAGAAGTGCCAGAAGTGGATTCCAGCAAGTAAGCCTGCCGGCTGTGTTGTGTCTCTCGTTGTGCTGTGGTTGTTGTTGTTTGCGAGGTGGTTACACTCCCTGCATACCTGTTTTATGGGGCCGCCCTTGTTTAGCTGTATCCCATCCTACACTGGAGGAGAAAGCCTGTCTTGGCATTGCATGGAGCCCTGCAGCCTGGTGCCAGCGCTGTGTGGGAGACACTTCAATCCATGAACTGTGGGGGTGTCTAAAGCTGGTATTCCCTCTAAAGAAGTGGGACTATCCTCTTTAATTATTAGAGAGCAAGGGTATGACTTCATAAACGCACACACCCTCCCAAATCTTGCTACTGGCATGTTTAGGGGACTTTGGCCAAACAGCTTGGCCTCTCTGCTCACTCAGGTTAGGATAGTGACACTTGCTGTAAAGCTCTGTGGAGCAAAAGGGCTTTTTATTCTTTTTTTCTTTTCTGGTCAGTTTGTCGTATCTGTGGATCATATGGCTAAATTTCAACCTTAATGTTTTCTGATAATGCGAATTTAAGTTAGCTTTCACAGAAGTGTGTCCAGCCTGTAGCAGATGGCTTTGGGAGGCATCTGAAGCAAGCTGCAGAACTTGATCCCTCTGCTACCATTGCTTGACATAAGATATATGCTGTTAGCAATTTAACAGACTAGACTTTACTTTCTAAACTCTGGATTATCGAATCTATTATTAGATGCAAAAGCTATCACTACTAAGCACTGGCTGGGGTTCTGTTTGTTTGGGGGGGGGTTGTTTTGTTGGCTTTTTGGGTTTTGTGGCTAAAAATCAGTGAATTCTTCAGGGGGCACCTGCTTTGCAGGTATGTCAGAGCTGCCCTTTATGCCATCTTAGAATTTGCCGAAAGTTACAGCATAGAAATCCCCTCTCAAGGTGTGTTAGTGAGTGATTTGATGTTAATGTAATGGAACCAGCATTGTACTATTAAAGTAGTATGCAGTTAAAGGGACGTATTAACTTGAAATGTATTAATAAAAAGAAAAAAAAAAGCGGAATTAAAGGTAGCATGATATCTTATCCTGGAATGCTTGATTTAACGCTCAATTTGTTTTATTTTACAAAGGTGTTCCTCTCCTTGCTGTAGAACACATCCAAAGAACAGAAAAAGCCAATCACAGAACAACAGTAACTGGATACAAATGTGCAAAGTAAACAAGCTGGAAAAAAGAAATGCTGTTCTCTTTGCTAGTTGTTCAGTTATATGGATATCAGTTGTGAAAATCACTGACATGATCAGACAGATGATCACTTTTTACTTTGAATTGCCATGTAGAAATTTTGTTCATCTACTAAGTGGGAGGTTTTTTCCCCCATCAGACATGGTTGCAACTCTAGTAGTTAGACAATGCAGTTCATTACGGAAGCGGAGCATCCGTATATTACAAATGCTTAATCCGGTATCATCAGACAGTAAAAGAGATGTCGTACTTTTAGAGAAAGACCTTTCACATGTGAATTTTCAGAAATGCTGTAGTCTTAACTGCTTCTCTGTCCTGTGATTTTATTTTTTAATTTCTCCTATTTCTGTAAATGACCCCCTGGTGAGTTTAGAAGTCCTGCTTCATGTGACGTTTTTGTTCTCTGCTGCAGAAGCCTAGAATGAGAGCCCATAACTTTGGATGCAGGGGTTTTTACAGGTGGCTCTATCCCAGCTCACTTTTGTTCAGACAAACTTTTACGCCGAGTTAGCTTTACACAGCAAAGTGTATGCTAAAGTGCTGATTTGGGATCTAATACACTAATGGCAGTGAAGTTTCCTGATAATGTTGGGCCATTCTTCTGGCTCTGGCCTCAAGGAAAGATCTTCCTCTTATAGGAGAAATAAATATCTTCACACCGTGACTGCTGCAGTGCATCCTGAAAGCTGCAGTTAACAGGGACTGGCAACCTTATTTCAGTAGCAATGTGTGGTCAGGGAAAG
>NW_010396120.1:6621-14112 GCF_000710305.1 Buceros rhinoceros silvestris
GGAAAGGTGACGTAGAAGAGAATGCTTGTGTGTTCTGATAGACTCCTCAGTAACATACCTTTTTTTTAACAGGTCAGCTTTTTTTTTTTAAGTGAGGAGGAAGACATTTATTGAAGTACATAGGTTATGCTGGGGAAGCAAGATGGAATGAGAAATGCAGTATAAACAAGGAAGTCCTTGGCTTTGTACCTGCATTCAGATGTTAAGTAGAACGCCCCTTTTTTATGCCCGTGCTTTTCAGTTGGTTGCTGCTGGCTGCTGCAACTGTAAAATGCATCTGTGCTTTCCATCACACCAAGTTCTGATGCTTCCTGGGAGCTCTCTGGGTCTCTGTACTCTGGGAAAAAGACAAAAAGTTCTTTTCTGCCTGATGATGTAGGAAATCCAAATTTCCTTTGCAGTAGTTTTTCCTATAAAAGGACCAAGAAATTGATTTTTACCTATTTCTTTTAGGTCAACTGAGAGAACAGCTCAGCTACCTCAAAGGAGATAACTTTTTCAGATTTACTTGCTCTGATTGCTCAGAGGATGGGAAGGAGCAATTTGAACGGTTGAGATTAACATGGCAACAAGTAAGTAAAACATTTGTGCCAGCAGAACAACCACGTGATTTTCTAAAATTGTTGTTTGTGGTGTATGTGCTACCTAGAAAAGAAGGATCAGGTATAGGTAACAAAAAAACATATGCATGAAATTCAGGAATTAATTAGCTAAGGATTGCCTGGGTATTAGAACTTGGGCATTTGGCAGGTAAATTGAAAGATAATCATACAGACCACGTTTCTTTTTTTTTTTCGTTCCTTCTCCTTATGTTTCTCATGAATTCATGGCTTCAGGCTCGTTTGGAAAAGCAAATTGGATGCAATTTGGCTGCTAGGGATGAACGGGTTTTTGTGTGTATGAGCAAAATTAAAACTAGCGAGGTGGCAACATACGAATAGAAAGTTTGCCAGCTCGTTGAATGCAAAACTCCAACCTGGCTGCTTATTCACCAGTAACAGTCCTTGCTGGAATTCGCTTTCAGTCACTTACACACCTGAGCAATCAAAATAATTTGCATTATACAGCAACCACCATATCGGCAGACTGATGTACATCGTCTTGCTCTAAGCAGGGCGCTGGAGGGGTGTGCAGGCAGTAGCTGTTGCTCAGCATTGTTTCCTCCACATGCTGAGCATCAGGCAGTATGTGCAAGACATCTATTCGCCTCCTTTGGGACTGTAATGGTGTGTTGTCTCATGAGAGATAATTTAACATCTGTCCTAACTCCTACAGTGAGTTCTCGTGCCCAGTGCAGGGGAGGTTGGCATAGCAGTCTGTGGCTGGCAGACCAGCAGAGTCCCACCCGACTTGAAAAAACACAGAATCTTAGATAAATAGTTACCAAACCAAAAGGGGCTGTGTGGCAGAAATAGAGTATGGGGGACATTAAATTGTCTGTATTTCCTCATTTTGGCATCTTCAGCAATCTATTCCCTAAAACTCTAGCCCACTGCGAGAAGACCCATCTAGCTAACAAAAACACATTTCAAACTTCTCTGGTGGTGAAAAATAGGTCCCTATTGGAAGTAGAATCCAAGGGATAGCCAAGCGGTATCCAAGCAATTGTTGAAAGATGGTCGCAGCTCAGCTGATTGTAGTTGTACTCAAACCAGTTGGGTAAATGTAATTAACAGTTGGTCACCTGGGATTTACTTACAAGGAGCTGTGATATTTTTCAAACTTGCCCTTCAGGTTAGGTATGTAATAGGTCAGACTGAACTTGGTTGTGAAGGCTGTGAGTGAACCGTAAATGGATTGTGTTGAACAAACATTACCTGGAGACAAACTTAATTCTCGAATACCCAGAACAATTAGTAGATATGTCATTTTACAGGCAGTTTACAGTCTGTTCAGTCTGAAATGTAACAGAAAGTATCTAGAAAGACCATTGTCGCTATGTTTCTGATGGATTAGATAATGAAATTACTTGTGACCATTTTTTTAAGAAACTTTCTCCCTACCTCCACACTACATTCAGACTTCAGTTGTGATATAATTAATTTATACAACTGCTGCAAAAGGTGGTATCTCAGCATAATCCTGCATAATTAGGCAGCTTGTTATTCCCCTGGGATGGAGAAATCTCTGGGAGAATGTGCATCTAACAATAGAAAGACAAGAATGGGAAGCAGGAAGAAGATGGATTGCAGAAGTTGCCTCTGAGATGTTGCAAAATAAGGTATTTATGAGGGAGCAAAGTTTGTGTGTGTGTGGTAGCTGTGGGAGGCAGTTCAGCAGATGAAGCAGAAAAGATTCACTTGTATCCAACGCTTTCTGTTGCAGGTTGTTATGCTGGCAATGTACAATTTGTCTCTGGAAGGAACGGGCCGTCAGGGTTACTTCAGATGGAAAGAAGATATTTGTGCTTTTATTGAGAAACACTGGACTTTCTTATTAGGGAACAGGTAAAGACATGATGTCGTGATGTTTCCCTGAAGGTCTGGTTGGTGAGCCAGAGAAATCAAAACCCGTTATACAGATGGATAAGAAACCTGGTTGATTAGGCGGTGTCTCTGTTGAGCCTTACTCATGAGAAAATTGGAGGATTTTCTATTGAGAACCGGAACGTAGACATGAGAGTACTCTTGAAAGAATAAGCATTTCTTAGTGGGGAAAAACAACCCCAAGAATGTCACACAAAAGCCATGTAAATACACATCTTTTTGATTAATTCTTACTGTGCTTTAGGTAGTGTGTGAACGTGTAAAGCCTCCGAGTCTCTCTAAATAGTCATAATAGATGAGCTGGTCCTGATGTCACTGGGCTTTGAAGGGGAAAAAAAAAAAGTCCAGCAAAGTACCATGTTATTTGGCTATAAGACTTGCATGGACCAAGTTCTTCAGAAAGGAAAATCTGGTCTCGTATTTTAGATTGTTTTGGATCTTAATAAAATAGGTTTTACATAGCAGATGTTACAAAACATTGGAATGTTTTTTTACAGCGTGTAAAGAAAGAAGCTGTCAGAGTAAGAAGCCTTCTTGTAACGGGCAGCCTTCGCAGCACAATTTGTTGTGGGCTCTTTAGGTGAATGGCACTTTTTTCCTGAGCGTGCTGAAGCTTCAAACCGAAGTTTCACTATTAGTGCATGTGCCACAGAGGCAGGAAAGGAACTGAGCAACCCTTTGAAGTTCTAGATTTGATTGACTTCACAGCTTCTTTTCTTCCCCAGGGGTTTCTCTGTAGTAAGATGTGGCCTTTCTCCCTCACCAGATTTGCTCTCTGGCTTTGCTTTCATTGCTTGTCTGTTTCTCCTTGCTCCTTTCTCAGAAATGTTAGTATTTGTCCCCTCTGGAAACCATGGAGATCCTCACAGGAAGGCCCATTGTCCCTTGCTCAGAGAGCCATCACCTCCCAGGGTTTGCTGTTGCCTTTTGAGACCTGCCCTGGGAACTGGGCACTCCTTGCTCTGATTAAAATTCAGATTAAGTGATTGCTGGCTTCTGATGTGGTCTTCCCACTTTCCTGGACAAGCCACTGATGGAGCAGGAACAGCTGAGACGTGTGTGGCGGTTTAAGGTGTGCAGTGCTTTCCTTTCTTGGCATGTTAAAGTACAGCTTCTCCAGACTTGTAAGGCTCCAGAGTCTTATCTGGGACACCAGAGTTTAACTGCGCACGTCTGAGGGTCAGTACCCCAAGATGTGTAATTGCAACACTTGGACAGCAGCGAATACCTACTCAGCCAAGACTAGCCCAAGTACTGAAGCTTTTGCTACTGGAGGTGTGAGAAGGCAAGAAGGAATCTTGAGATTCAGCGCAAGCACAGGTTTAGACTCTGTACCGTGAACCTCATTCTCCAGTAGCCAAGGGATTACCTCAGTTATTTGCTACAGGGGCAATTTTAAAATATTTCTCCTCACTTCTTCCCTAAATGATGTCTTAGCCCTGTGACTAGTTCTCAAAGGATCAAAAAGTGCTCAGATGTTCAGCAGAGTATGCTGTTCTGCAGAGTAAAAGGCTTAAATGCAGCTCCCTGCCTCCAAGTGACCAAAAAGGTGCTTTGAAAGTAGTTCAGTGAGTGTGGCTGACAGGTATGTTGACTATTAGGGATTCTCTTCCCCATGCTGCAGGAGAGGTTTTATGGCAGAAAGCCCCAAGCAGAGATAAAGCTCCAGTATACATCGCATGCATGTGTCTGTGGGGCAAGCATACACATTCTGTTACTTTGCTGCTTCCTGCAGCTCTGTTGACCTTGGTGGTTTCTCAGACCTGTGACTCTGCTTCTCTGCAATACCTGTCAGGGCTGCAGCTGTGGAGGGCGGAGTGGTCAGATCCCGACTCCCTTTGTGAATTCAGCCTTAGGGAACCTGTCCTACAGCTCTGGGAGCATGCTTTGCTAAGTAACATCTCAAAGTAGTCAAGGCAGGCTTTTAAATTAAGTTTGTCTTTCCTTCTGTGTGAAGCAATTCCTTTATCACTACCTTTCTTTTGCATTTCCCATCCTGTACACCCAGAGTCCTGTTTGCTGTCTGCTGTAATGGAATAAGGGTCTGCAAAGTCAGGTCAACACAGCTGTCACTAGGATCATTGTGTTCCCGTTCTTGTATCGTCAAATTGTTAAGGAAGGTAGCAACGTCAGCACTGGAATGCTGGAGGTTCCAATGGCAGGGTAGACCTCTTCTCTGTAGTCTCAGCATAAAGCGCCTCATTGACAAAAGAAAAATTGCATCTCGCCATGCTGCATTTGCCCCGCATTTATGGAGCATGTGTACACAGTGCTTTGTGCCTCAGAGCCCACCAGTACGTTGTGGCGTGCCCTTCAGAGTGGTTCTCTGAGAAGAAATTATTATCTTTTGTCTATTTGAGGATGGGAGTGTAGGGAGTACATCATTCCCCTGCATGAATGCAAGTGGCAGAAACACTCTGCCCTTTCCATCTTGGCAGAGAGAGAAGGCTTCAGGATGACAGTACAGCTGGTAAGTGGAGATCTAATACTTGTTTTCCCCTCTTCCACTATAGGAAAAAGACCTCAACATGGTGGAGCACAGTTGCTGGCTGTCTTTCTGTGGGGAGCCCATTGTTTTTCCGTTCAGGGGCACAAGAATTTGGAGAACCAGGATGGTGGAAGCTGGTTCATAATAAACCCCCAACGATGAAACCTGAAGGAGAGAAGCTGTCTGCATCTGCACTAAAGGCAAAAGGTAACTCTTTCCGCAATGGCATGTAGGTTCCTAGCTGGGCCAGAGCTGACAGAGCTGGAAGGCACAGAAAAGTTTACTTAAAGCTGTGTGTTTGTGCGCATGGACAGTTTCTTAGTTTTGCTTGCTGTAATGGTTGACTTAAGAGGACTATGGTGCATATGCTGTAGCGTGAGAAGCCTGTTATATTTTATTACCTTTTTGCCTACTGACTGAAAGGCTTTTGAGATTTGTGCAGGTTTTGGGTTTTTTTCAGCTGAAATCTATAATTTCTCTGCTCCTCTTTACCCCTAGGAGGTTTTTTTTTATCTTTTTCACTAGATGCAAACACCCTTTTGTGGAGAAGAGCAAGACTGGGACTTTGAGGCTTTAGTGGTGCATTGGCTTTATGCTACATGTCCCAGAGTGAATTTCTTGTATATATTGAAAATACATCTAAGATTTGTAGTCAGTGTGGGTTTTTTTGTGACCATATAATATGTATCCCGTAATAGTAGGAGCTTAGTGTCCATAAGCAAACTACTTCTTTAGCAGCTTCAAAGCCACCTCTGGATCCCATCATTACTGTGGAAGGACTCAGGAAACGGGTAAGCCGCAATCCAGTTGAATCAGCCATGGAGCTGAAGGAGAAGAGATCTCGCACTCAGGAAGCCAAAGACATTAGGAGAGCCCAGAAGGAAGCAGCTGGCTTCCTGGACCGGAGTACTTCTTCCACTCCTGTAAAATTCAGCAGTCGAGGCCGTCGTCCTGACATCGTACTTGAGAAAGGAGAGGTGATTGACTTCTCCTCCTTGAGCTCTTCAGATCGCACCCCTCTGACAAGCCCTTCTCCTTCCCCATCTCTGGACTTTTCTGCTCCCGGCACTCCAGCCTCACATTCAGCTACTCCCAGCCTTCTCTCAGAAGCAGATCTCATCCCAGATGTCATGCCACCACAGGCTCTGTTTCACGGTATGAGATGCCATGTGTTTTTCTTTAATAATAAGCCATACATAGTTGTCAAGGGAAATGTTAAAAAAAAAAATAGAAACTTCGATGAGCTGCAGGATCTTTTCCAGACAAAATGGAAAGTAATTGGTAAAATTCTGTTTGTCTTAGTTTCATGTAAGTCTTGCTTGGTTTTCCATAGTTGTATTGCCATCTTCTAAGGCTGGAAGTTACCACCATTATTGTCAGCTAAGGGATCCTGAATAAACAGTGGGAAGAAGATCGCCTAGCAACTGCTGCACCACTCAGCATATGCATTTTACCCCAGTGTAGATTATGCTGGTAGATAGCAACTCTAATTTTGCCTCAGCTCTTCCTTAAATGGGAGAAGTTTAATTCTCAAGGTAACATTCCACTAGCTCCACAAGTTCAAATGTGCCAATTAACAAGTGTTGCATATCAGATCGAAAAGCAGTGATGAGGGCTGAATGCATTTAGTTCCTTACGGAGCCAGTCGTCAATCTAATTGGGGAAGTCAAAAGTAAAGCACTCATCATTGGAAGGAAGGATAGTTAGGTTCTGCAGAGGGACAAATCCTATGGATCTGTGACTACTAACTATTTCCTCAGTTCAAACAGAACTTCTCCTGGGTTTGCTAGCTGAAAATACAGCTTACCAGCTTGACCATTTGATCCCAAGTCTTAAGGAATTTTCAATAATTTAACACTTGTGAAAGAGCATGAGCTTGCAGCTCAGGAGTGCCACATTTTCAGATGCCAAACTGCAAGATTTAGCAGGATCAATTTTGTATCCTGAAATTGTCCCAAACCAGGAGGTCCAGAAACATGTAGAAAATGGATTGTGTTGGGTAAACCTGCATTATTTCTCTGTAGCAGAAAGTTCTTGTGACAACCGTTTTTGAAATGGGGCTTTGATGTTTACATTTTTTCCTGGATTATTTTGATCTGTTGAACAGATGATGAGGAGATGGAAGGAGATGGAGTCATAGACCCAGGAATAGAGTATGTGCCCCCTCCCAGTGGGACAGCTGGTACTGGCAGTGTGATAGCAAGTAGAAAAAAAGTGAAGACAGCTGAGCAGATCAAGCAAGAGGTGGAGAGCGAAGAAGAGAAAACAGAAAAGATAGAAGGTGACAGTGAAGATCCTGAAGAATCAACTGCATCACTGCAGGTGAGGGGGCGAGACAAAAGGAAGTCACAGCTGGAGAAGGATGCTAAACCCAGAGCTCACAAGCATACCTCTGTTAGCATCTATGAGGAAAAGCTGCTGCTGAAGAGACTGGAAGCTTGTCCCAATGCTATGAGCATGACCCCAGAGGCCCGGAGACTGAGGCGCAAGCTGATAGTCAGACAGGCCAAGAGGGAA
>NW_010396120.1:14193-23821 GCF_000710305.1 Buceros rhinoceros silvestris
AGGACTGCCGCTGTTTGACTTGGACCAAGTTGTAAATGCCGCACTGCTTTTGGTTGATGGGATTTATGGAGCCAAAGAAGGATGTGTTTCCAGGTCCCCAGTGGGGCAAGCAACATACAGAACTACTAGCCAGGACTTCAGGATCTTGGACAGATACCAGGTGAGTGTTTCCAAATGTTAAGTGAGCTTTTGGCATCAGTTATTTTAGAGCTTTTGCTGCAGGCAGTGGTGTCACCTTGGGGTTATCTGACTCTCAAAGTGAAAAGGATTATGCGAGCAAGACTCAATTTGACCTGGGGCTGTGTCCCCACCAATGCGACAAGACTCTTTCTTCTTGGGACATGCTCGTACAGCACAGCTGTCGATCAGTGTCAGCACCACAAATGTCCATGTAGTTGTACTCCAGCCCTGCCCAAACACTGATGGTGGAGCGCTGGAAGTACCCAAATAGGTGGTTGCGCTTTCATGCCAGGTAGGAGGGAGATCACTTGCAGTGCCTGAGTGATGCATGCAGCTTATAGATTTGAGCACTAAATCCGAGAGTGCACAGCAGAGTACTCTGAGGTGGGACTGTCATGCTGTGGGTCGAAAGGCCCTTATTCTCTCTGTGTTGGTGCAACTCTCCTGTGTTAAGTCATTGACTAATCTTTCTGAAATGTTCTGTGTTTTTTGTACGCATAGACGATGCTGCCTGCCATGAAGGGGTATCGACAGCAGGCAACGAAGTTTCTGTATCGACTGGTAGGCTCAGAAGACCTGATGACAGACCACAGTATTGTCAGTCCTTACACCTCCCGTGTCCTGAAACCTTACATCAGGTACAGATGTTCAGAGGTTGAATTTGCTCTTGGTTTATGAACTGACAGCCCACAGAGGCCACTTATCTTGGGCAGTGCTCCTCACTCATCCTTGAAGTACAACCCGCTATGCAATGGTAACCCTGAAAGGATGGTGTTTTATTCATCTAGTTAAGCTGGCTTTGCACAGGGAAGTGGAATCTCCAAGAGAGGGCAGAGCAGAGGGGGAATCACCAAGGTCATTCAATGCAAATTGCATCGGCTCTTGGGTCAGCACTTGTGATTTCCTTGCTCCTGCTCTAAGGAGAGGCTGGCTTGGCATGCTGTGAATCCAGGAAGTGTCCTGGCCTCTGGCACAAGGGTGTTTTTGCTGATCTAGGTGATGTTTTCCGACATGAATGGAAGACTGTTCTTTTGTTCCAAATTGAGCATGTCAGAAAATATTTCATAGGCAGCATCTATTCAGCTGCAGTGGCAGTTATTGTTGCTCACTTGCTTTCTGTGTTTGATTTTCGTGTTACTGGCAGGCGCGATTATGAGACAAAGCCCCCAAAACTCAGGCTGCTGGCAGAAATCCGGGCGTATCCACACAGGAATGATCTCAACTGGAAGGCTGAGTCAGAAGCACCTGTTGATTACTGCTATGTCCGCCCTAATCACATCCCCACTATAAACTCCATGTGCCATGAATTCTTCTGGCCTGGTAAGATTCCTTCCCCACTTGGTTTTCTAAGAAGGAAGTGGTTTTATTCAGAAAAAAATATTCTTGGGCCAAATTTTTCTTCCCTTGGTATCTGGCTTGGTTCTTAGAAAACTATTATCTGATGTCACGAGAATGCAGTTGCAATGGAGACATGGGTTTGGTGTCTTTGTCTTTTTGGGATCTTTTTGAACTGGGCAATTAGGCCCTAATTAGCACAGCACTCGAAAAGGTTGTTTTGGGTAACACCAGTGATGACAATAGGAGTAGTCAGTTGCTAAAATCAAGCATCTAATGAAATGTTTTGAAGAATCAGGGGCCGAGGTAAACAGTTTTACACCAGAGATCTACTGTTCCTTAGCATCATCAGAAAGTTTCTTCCTAGCAGGCATAGGATGGATGTGCTGGACTGAAATTTGGGAATTGCACTTAAAACTGCAAGCTTCCCTGTGATGTTCTTTATTACTTCAAGCCTCAGTATTTTCAAGGCATGGGAAATCTTGGGTATCAATTTTTTTGTCATTTCTTGAACTGTAGGCTCTTTGTGGACAGCAGCTGCCCTTTATGCGGGCAGTTATGAAGCTGTAGTCTTTTAGTTCTTCTGAAATTATAATAGTGATGTTCATCTATGGCATGGATCAGCTTTTGATCAGCAAACAATGTGGCAGACTAATTTAGAAAAGCCCAGTACAAATAGTACACACCTTTATTCTAAGCAGCTGTTTGCTGCAGGTTTTGATTTGCAGAGTGTGATTCAGTAGGGTTTGTAGGTGATCATATGCTGCAGTTGGGATCAGAGCTAGTTACGCTACTCATTGTCGAAATTGTACAATTTAGGGGGAGATAACATGGCATACCTTCCCTTTCACAAGCTGTTTTGGAGCTCATGAGAGACACTTGACAATCTCAAGAGAGGCTGAACCCCTTTGCCGTAGTCTCTCCTCTTCTGATAATGCATTTGAAGTTCTGGCCAAATTGGGACACACCTTCATTAAGTTCTTCAGGTCTCACCCTGTGTTACTTAAGGTAAGGAGCATGGGTGTGTCCACCCAACTGTGAACTTCTCATCATTAAATCAGAAAGCTGACACTCCCATCAGTCTCCAAACAGGAATCAAAATCCTTCTGCAGTGTAAATTTTCTGAGGCTAGGATTTACTGCACCATGGTTTGTCTTAGCAGGAGAGATAAGCGAGGAGGTGATGCTTCAGCTTGGTGGACCCAAAGAGTTTAGCTTCACAAGGAGCTGGTACAACTGAGAAGGGCACAGCTGGGCTATGCAGCTGGGAGGGCATCATTAGCTAGCACTGTTGTTCAGAGAAATAGCTGTAATTTTGCCTCTGTTTGGGCAGCCGAAGCCTGTGTGTTTGGGGGATGCTGTCATCAGTGAACGACGTCTTAGGTGTGTTCAGTTGCCTTCTAATAGTGATGCTTTCACTGAGACTGAATTCTTAAGTTGTAGTCACTTCACCAGGTGGGGTGAGCCCACCAGGCCTTAGTTCTTCCACCTCTCCAAATCCTTCCTGTCAGAGCTGCTCTTGTTTCTCACAAAGCAGAAACAAGCTTACAGGTAGTTACCACAAATGAGGTGAAGCAAGATTCCCCCTTGTTCTTTCTCACGCTATCTTGTGCCTTCATGTCCTAACGGAAAATGTCTCCCGAGCAAACAAGCGGTAAACTGTACTGAGCTAAGCATCTTCCTACAGGAATAACTGTGTGCTGAGGGGACGGCACTATTTCACAGATGCCAGTGTGCCCAGGGCAAGGTAGCATTCCTGTACAGACATGCTGTAAGGCACTCCACAGTCAACTGCAGCCTTGAGATAATTAACGTGGCTCCCTATTGCCAATCAATTCCTCCCACATCTTACTCCACCCAGCTTACTCTGGAATAAGAAAATAATTCACCTGCTTATTTGTGCCCAGTGCCTTATGAAGTCTTGCATCTCATCGAGTCATCAACATTACTGGAAAACATACTCTGCTATTTTGTAACCCCATGTTCCAAATATATTTGCAATTGCCAATTAGAGGCTGAAACTAACATTTATGACACAGCTCTGCTATGTCTTGCACCTCATATAGGGCCTGTCCACAAAAATTATCAAGCAGTCTTCTGGGCATTGAACTGCACTGCTTGGCCCTAACACGCTGTGTGGATGTTCTTGCTGCAGCCTCAATGTGATTGGGCAAGCTAACAAACTCCACTCAGAAGTCAACAGCCTCGGGCGTTTCTGTTCAGCCTCTGACTCACAGAAGCACTGCCTCAGAGGCTGCTTCAGCTCCAAATGAGGGAAATTGTGTGCAAAAAGCAAATGTTTTGATAGCAGTGAAAACTGTGGTTAGGTTCACCATGCAGCTTCACGAACAGCCGGGCATGCACAAGAGGAAGCAGCAGGAGCTCGAGGCCAGGTGGAGAAAAAAGATGGGAACCTTAGGCAGGTAATGCTACCAAAGCTGAAGCCCAGTTTGACGTCTGCTGTGTCCGGAGGGAGTTTGCAGGAAGAATGGGATGGTTCACCCAGCGTAGCAGGGTGACACACTAAACTGCCCCCCTTCGTCTGCAGGCGGGTCATCGGCATTTGCTGACTGGGGTAGGAATGGTGTACAGGCAACCTGCTGCTGGCCCAGGCCAGGTGAAATGAAGAAGCAAACTCTTATCCGTTAATGCTACTGCAGCCTTTAGGAGCCCCAGGCGAGGGGCACAAACTGACTAGGACCCAACCAGCAAACATTTGCACGTGCAAGTATCTTCATCTCTGTGCATATTTAGAACTGGATCTGCTGATATGGCTCAAAATACAAACCAAGGAAAGATTAGCTGGGCACTGCGATCATGTGGTTTTTTTAAAAAAAACTTTAAAAACCATCCTGGTTTAGAGAACATCCTTTTTGAGTTATAGTTTCATCTTTGAGTCATTTGGGAGGAAATTAGCTTTGTTAATTTCTCCTTGCAAGAATCTCCACTAAGTGAGTAAGTCTCATTTTATCTGTGTTTTGTTGAAGCATCTCTTGATACCAGAGCTCTGAAATGAAGGTAGAAGGGGGGGATAAGTGAGCATTTCTAAATGGCCTTAAAACCCTGAATTTCCATGCAACCATGATAGTTTTCTTTTGGTTGGCAGTGCTTTCAACTCCTGTTTCTCTCTTTCTCCGTAGGAATTGATTTGTCAGAATGCTTGCAGTACCCAGACTTCAGTGTTGTTGTCCTTTACAAAAAAGTTATCATTGCCTTTGGCTTTATGGTGCCAGATGTGAAATACAATGAAGCTTACATCTCTTTTCTGTTAGTTCACCCTGAGTGGAGAAGAGCTGGGATTGCAACCTTCATGATTTACCATCTTATCCAGGTAATGATTTTTTTTTAATCCCATGTCTCTGCTAAAGAACTGGCTCTCCCTTCTATTAGAAAGTAAGTGGTGTTGTGTTGCTCCTTTCTGTCCCTTTCCTCCTTGCCCTTTCTTTGGTTACACACCTGCATGGATTGTCAGCAGCTCATGTGAAC
The DNA here is from genome assembly GCF_000710305.1 of Buceros rhinoceros silvestris. Lineage (NCBI taxonomy): Eukaryota > Metazoa > Chordata > Aves > Bucerotiformes > Bucerotidae > Buceros > Buceros rhinoceros. Next base: position 19,194 of record NW_010396120.1, read on the forward strand.
ACTTACGGGGAGAAATCTCTTCAAAAGCAGAAACTAAAATGTATTTAGAAGAATAACCGTACTGGTCACATCCTCAGAAATAGTAAGATGCTGTAGACTTAGACTGTTGTGGCATTAACTTTGTGTTCTTCAGTGGTCAATACTTCACATAACAGAAATACTGAAAACTTACAGTTTAAAGGAGAAAATTATTTAATAGTGGGGAGGTTCAGTAAGGATCTATCGCAGCTTTTCGCTACACCTAGAGGTTTATTCCGTGACTGGGGTGTTGCGTTAAATCACTTACTGATCTTAATCATTCTCTTTCTCATCTAATATAATAGTACAAATCCAGCAGAACTGAAGATAAAGAATAAGTGTTTGCCACCTCGTTCAGATTTATTCAAGCTAGTTTTGTACTGGGCTTTGTTCCACCAGGTCGCTTGGGAAAATTAATCTGAGCTAACTAACGGGTGGTATTAAAGCGGTTAAACTTCATTAAATCTCTGAATGAATACTGTTATTCAGGTGGCCTTAATTCCATTCACTTTCTTGAATTAAGTTGCAGGAAAGCCAGCTTAATTTTGAGTAGGGATGCAGACAGATGTCCTTTTCAGAGCCCAATTGTGCCTCTTCAGGGCCCACAGTTTTACCACTCCCTGAACTCTCTTGGCAGAGCTGCTGATGTGAAACATTCTGGAACTTGTTTTAGTCAAGATGAGCTGCACTAGCAGAAACTCCCCATTGGAACTGTTTTTCCTCCCTCAGTTGTTTGAAGAGAGGTAAGGAGTGCTAGCAGAGCCTCGGGAACAATGATCTGTACCGTGAAAAGCAGTTTCCACTGAGGGTAGCTCTTCTGGGCTATCTGAGGGTAATTCTTCTACCTACACAGCTCTCTGCAGTGTCCACCTCTCTCTGTGTTGACACAGGCTGCTACCTGATTTATTTTAAATTCACCTCTCACAATTCCCGAGCGTCTCTGTGTAAAGTGTTTCAGTAAATTGCCCTCAACTGTAGTCTGCTGACATGGGATGTCAACACTTGGTGAGAACAGAAGCGAGTGATGAGCCAAGGTTTGCAGGGATCCAGCAGCTGGACTTGTGTCTCTTCAGCAGAGCTGGGATGTGTTGGCAAGGCAGCTGTAGAAAAATCATTGCAGCTTTTTCTAGGATGTATCATAGCCAATTAAGCTAATTCTGCTTGCAGGTAGACTAGCATAAAATTACCATGTTGAGGACAGGCAGGCAGGTTTGAGGCTGACTAGCAGAGATCACCACTGTATGTTCAGCTCACATTAGATTTAATTTTCCACTGCTGACTCTTTGTCAGCAGTAGAAGGCATTTAGTCATGTAGGAGAAGAAATAGTGGTTGTTCCTCAATCACCAGGTTGTATGTGCTGCTTCACGGCCTGCTTGGGCTGACTCAAGCATCTGCTTTCTCTAGCTAGAGCCACTTTCATACGTTGTTTGGATTAAGGGTAGTTCTTTGTTTCTTGGTTCAGCGAGCTGAGTTTGGATGAATTCTTGGGAAGAGCATAATCTAACAGAAAACGTGTTGATGCAAATAGCGTCTTGATGATGGGTTTGTTGTCAGAAGTTACCCTCTAATGCATCTGGCCCAGAGGACCACACTGCATCTTCTTAATGCTCTCATTCTAGTTTTCTCTTCCCCAAAATGGCTCCTGATTACTTTTCCCCCTTCCTTTTCCTCTCCCCTTAAATCCCTGTGAGAGCTTTCTCTTTGAATGATCTACCTTGGCAATTTCCTAAAGGGTATTAGTGTTCCCACTTAGAGTTACAGTATGTTCAATATACATAGAATGCTATTAAAATACTATGTGAAAGCAGGAAAAAATATTTTATAGGCCTCTTTATTCTAACCAGCAGCTCTCTGATAATTTGGGATTTTTAAGGTAACTTCAGCCACGCTATTCACTGTCTGATCTGAATTTCCTGCCTTCTCAGGAGGCAGTTGTTTTGCCCTGAAGGATGGGAGAGGAGCTGGGTGGGATAGACAGCAATTCCAGCATGACAGCCCAGAGGTGTGCTGGGGCTGCTCCCATGGTCCCAGAGAGTTCAGGTGTGTTTGCCGAGAGGGAGGAGTGAGGTGCCTGATCCTCTCGCATGTTTTGTCTTTTCAGGCCGCTGTTAATAAGTATTTGAGATCCGTGCTGTACCCTGAGATTGTTTTTAAGTACCAATTACTTAGCAATTGACAATGGAAAGTTGACAAATTATAATCCAAAACCTGCTTTCATTGTCAGAGAATCCATGTTTCCCAGAAACAAAGGCTCCGAGGAACAGCAGTGTTCCCTTCACCTTTCAGCTGTTGCTATGTGTGGTAACTTCTGTGTTGAGGCTTGCGATTTTCTCACCTTTCCTCAGTAACTCGAATACCTCAGTTGATGAATCTCTTCACCTCCGCATTCCCCCAGAGGCTGTCTCATTCTCTTTGTGATTTTTTTTTTTTTTTCTTTTTTACCCTCCCTTGGCAGACCTGCATGGGCAAAGACGTAACCCTTCACGTCTCTGCAAGCAACCCCGCTATGCTGCTCTACCAAAAATTTGGATTTAAGACTGAAGAGTACATTTTGGATTTTTATGACAAATACTATCCCTTGGACAGCAAGGAGTGCAAGCACGCATTCTTTCTCAGGCTGCGGCGCTGATCCATCACAGCTGTCTGAGGGTCTGCAAAAAGCCTGATCTGTCAAACAAAGAACTAAGGTGGCTTTCAGTGGAGGACGTTGGCTGCCACGCGAGAGTTGGAACACGCTGATGCCTTTATCCCTAGGACTTCAAACGTCAACAGTGCTATGTTGTGTGCTGAAACTGCAGTCCAAGAGGATTGATTCCTACGTTCCAAGGGGAGAGGCCTGAAAATGCCAGCTGGGACCTGCTGAAACCACTGGAAGACTGAAATTCTTTATGGAGAGTTTTCCTGCCACTCTGGAGAGCCTCATTGACAAACAAAATGACAGAAAATACTTGTCACTTCAGAGAGGCCTCATGGATTTCAAATTTTGAATCCAGTCCAAAAAATGTTGCAGGTTTTTTGTTTCTGTTGTTTTTTATGGGAAATGAACATGTAAACTTAAATCATCTACAATGTTTCTCTGATTTCATTGCTTTGTTAGGACCATGTCTTGAATCCATGAAGGGAAGTAAGATACTGGTGCATCTAGCTGGATGCCAACTTTAGCAAAGCTCTACACCTGCTGGAACAGCAATACTGGAACTGTGTTTTAGGAATAACGAAGAGTGCGTGAATTCATGTGATCCCAAATGCAAGGCTCAAAGGAGATGTCTGTCTTCTGCTCCTTCCCTCCCGCCTTCCTTTCCCCTTGTTGACCCTGTGCTCAATGTGAAGTTCCTATAGTGTGCGGTGTTTTGTGTTCAGGAACAAGATGTCAAGTGGCTTTGTAGCTGGGTGAGGTAGGACACAACAGCTGCCAAATCAGCTCTTTGAAATCTGACAGCCTATCTGCCAGTTGTTGATGCTGCAGATCAGGCGTTTGGGCACACCTCTAGCCACAGAGCCAGCCCTACAGGCTCCAGCATCCACCTCCTCCTGCTACAGATTTTCTGGCTAGAAGAAACCATCCAGAACAGAAGTCAGTGTTGACATTTGAAATGCAGGCTCTGGTTTGTAGAGGCAATCTGTTTGCAGCTTGGAGGAAGGAGAGATTAGAGGTGGGCCAGTTCAGAAGCATCTAGGCTGTGATTTCATGGTTCCAAGTAAAGAAGAGAGCGAAGAATAAGTAGAAATAATAAAGAATTAAAAAAATACAAATGCTAAATGGTTTGTCTGGCAGTAGGGTGTAGTCCTGTTACACAGTTTAGCAGCTTCTCTCCTTGACTTTTATTGCAGATGAACTGCAGTAAACTGGCAGTTTGCTCTGCTGCCTGACCAAAGGTTAGGCCGTGCATTTTAAATACAAATCACAGGCACTGTGCTGTCAAGCCCCACAGAGAGCTAAAACATGACTTCTTTACTCTTAATCCACTGTGCATACCGCTTGGGTACCTAGCTATAGTAGTTGCTGCCTTCATGAAGTCTTCATTTTGGTAACAGCAGGGAGAGGGACACAAAGTGTGGGGTTTTTTGTGTAGCCAGTGTACATTGTCACCAAAACAAAAGGAGTGTTAGTGGGAGGGAAAAGGAACCCATCCAAGCATCCTGTGTCCTAACATCCATGCACGATTCTGCCTGCTTTATGATGTGAAAATTTTTGATGTTATGAGTTAGCTGTACTTGGAAAGAAAAAAATCTGTCCTTATGAATGGAATTAAAGCCTTTTCTTTGGAAAAGCCTACCAGTAGTCATACTGTTTGTTAAGCAGCCTCTCCATCATCTTACTTCCTTGAAATCTAGCAAACTGAGGATGCAAAGCATGTGCATGTGGGCAAGAAGCTCCCTCTTTCTCTTACTGGGCGTCCACACAGAAGCTGCATGCATGCAGGCCCTAGCAGGCTGTTTCCTTGCCAGTCAGAATTAGGAGATAAAAGATAGTCTGAAAAAGATGACCAGTTCTGCTTCACGTTCTAAAAGGTGGCCAAGAAGGTTTTGACGAGCTTCTTGTTCTGTGCTTAAGCTTCTGTGCCTTTGTCCTTCAAAGGGAGGATGCCAAATGGAACGGCCCTGGGAT
>NW_010396120.1:23926-25610 GCF_000710305.1 Buceros rhinoceros silvestris
AGAGTGCTTGTTTTATCCAGGTGGTTCATTTAGCCCCAGATACTCGAAGGCAATGATGCCTTTAGCCTTTGCACTTCTGCTTTTCCAGCCAACAGACAGGTCCATAATGGCTGAATTACCAATGTTTTCCTTCTTCAGGAAGACTGGAAAAAACGAGCTCATTAAAGCTTACAGGGTATGCTGCTGTTCTGCAGGCTACAGAAACCCAAAATCACTTTGCGGGCCTGGCAGCATTTATGTGGACGTGCCTCTTTTTTGGTTCATTTGCCATTATTTCTTGGAAAATCAGCCAGTTAGTGGCTACACCCATTACATCCCCCACTCCCAGGACTGCAGGCTTAAGTTTTGATCCCTTGGTGTTACCTCATTTTGAACACTCCACATCCTGTTCCTTAGCGCTGCCTGTGAAAACGTGGCATGCTTTGAACTGCTTGCTGTGAGATCCTTCTCTGGAGATGCTAATGGCTTTGGCGGGTGCGGACATGGCTGGCCTGAGGATCCCTTTGCTGATGGTCTGGGCAAAGACAAACAGCTGTGACCACGAAGACTTTCCTGACTTGCAAAGAGATCGCAGCAAACCAGTTCTGAAGGACGCTGGTGAAGCCTGTGGTGTCTGTGGTTTTTTCCTCTTGGCAACTCAAGCTGTCTGTCAGAGACAGTTGCTTTTTCTCTGCCGGCTGTATGGGTGAGTACAGAGCATGGCGGCACTGTTTGGTGGGCAGGAACTCACCCCCCACTTTCAGCAAGAGTCTTGTGAGGACAGGAGATTGAGGCCAGCCTTGTAACAGGCGCTACGTGAAGTTGTGTGTGCAGTGTGATAGGGGCTGACAGCCCTGGGGAAATGTGCCAGGGGGCTCTACGTGCCCTGAGTAGGTCACCACCAGAATTAGGCAGCCTTTGAAGTAGCTGTAAAATAGTTGTAGCTCCATCTCTCTTGTGGCTGCGGGAGCATGACTTCCATTCTCCTCCCCAAAATGCTGAATAATGATGCACCCTAATAGCTCCTAAAGTTAGCAGCTTAAGGCCACTGTTTGAGTGGTTACATGCAGCTGGCTTTCTCTGCCAGAGATGAGACTCTTCCGAGGCACACAATGAAACAAACTCTGTGCTCTTAGCCCTCTGCTTCCCTTGGCACGCCTGAGACCAGTGTGATGAGTTATGTTAACTGTGATTAAAAAGCCAGCATCCACCCCACTTAATGACATGATTACTCCACACTTTCCCGTCCAGTGACTGTAGCACTGATTGCAGTTGCCTAATGCAGCTCAGTTTAACAAAACAAAGATTTCCTGGAAAATAAAGGTGGAACCTCACTCTTTTCTAATGGGGCAGCAAAGCCCAAACCCTTCCAGGTGCTTACCTGAGCTTTGATACTTCACAACCAGGAAGCTGCCTGCTATGGCCAGCTTATCATGCCTGTTGATCTGCAGTAGCGGAGTAAATACTGGGATCATTCTGCATAGTGGTCAGTAATTTTGTACAAGTAATACTTGGAGTTTACTTTGACAGAGAAGTCTCTTTCCTGAGAGCCCTGATGTTGCATATTTATGTGCCGATTTTTTTCTGGAGGAGACTCTCTCTGAGTTAGCACTGCCAGTGCATCGGACAGTGCGGGAAGCTTGAGCCTGTGCCATTGTGATAGGTGAGTAGCCAGTTCTTCCCCACAAAATTACCTGCCTCCTGC
>NW_010396120.1:25827-26224 GCF_000710305.1 Buceros rhinoceros silvestris
ACCAACTGCCACAGAGCAGTGGGACCCTCTTTGTGCAAGTCCCGCCTCAACAGGGCCCTTCTTGCTGTGTTGGCACCTTCTTCGGGTATACTTTTTTCTTTTTTAAAAAGAGATCAAACTGGCAAACTCGTCTTGCTTCCCCCTGGATTTGTGCTGCAGGCTTTAAAAAAAACCCATCCTTTTTCCTGCTGGCTCACAGCCTATCTCAGGCTCCTCAGGAATTACACGGGTGCTTCTTGCCTGCCCTTGGCGGCGCTGCTGGCAGGCTGCGCCCTGGCCAAAGCCACTTCGTGGGGGGTGGCCTGTGACTGCAGGGCTCGGCCTCCCTTCCCAGGGAGGGCAGTGGAGGCTGGCAGATCAGCCCCGGGCCTGGCGGCGGCCCGAGGCCCGCAGGGAG
>NW_010396121.1:0-2811 GCF_000710305.1 Buceros rhinoceros silvestris
TCCTCCATGTTGAACCCAGGACACCCATCCATACTGAAGCCCTGGAGGATGTCCTGAGCATCAGGCCAGAATATCAGTATTGTCTACTCTTGCAAATCTCTTGCAAAATCAAGAATGCAGAATTTTTAGGAAAACAAAGCAAATGAGACAGCCTAACAGTACAAGCACAGACTAAGGAAAGGGAAGTCCCTGGCTGTAGTTCCTACTCCTGAGGATTTTATCCAATGCTGTTCAGATGGAAAAAGTAAAAAAAAAAAAAAAAAAAAGGCAGAAACAACCAACAAAAAAAGCACACCCCAAGCAAATGAGACAGCCTAACAGTACAAGCACAGACTAAGGAAAGGGAAGTCCCTGGCTGTAGTTCCTACTCCTGAGGATTTTATCCAATGCTGTTCAGATGGAAAAAGTAAAAAAAAAAAAAAAAAAGGAAGAAAAAACCAACAAAAAAAGCCACCACCATGTTTAATGGATTCCCCCCCCTTCTGGGTTTATAATACCAACAGAAGAAAATGGAGGCAGGCATTCTCTTGTGTTGTCTTCTTTCCGAGCCATCAATGGTGGCTTTTTTTTTCTTAAATGTTACTTTCCTATTATGTTGACATAGGTTGAGAACGCGAACACAATTTAAAAAAATTGTATTATGATTTATTATAGAACAACACACTGTAAGTTTTATTCTGCACCTGCCACTGAAATAGCTATATCCTCTAACCAAAATTTTGTTTCATTCTTTTACCATAATCCAATGGATTGGTAAAGTGTCCCTGCTATTAGTAACAGATAATGGCTCGACATATGGTTTTTACCAGACCTGTGATAATATATTATCCAGCCGAAACAAATCTAAATATGCAAAGAGACTGTTTACCAAGAAAACAACTATACTGACTAAATGAAGGAAACAGACAAGAGGGAAGTAGAACAAGATACTGTGGCCCTGATTATTTTACTACACTCTGATGGACATTGTGCTTGTTGAACCTGAGAAGAAGACTACTAGGCACATAAAAGCTTTGTCATAAAAATGCAAAGAAAGTTCGTAACTAGTGGAGGTAATTCATTTCACTTCATTGCAACAAATAGAAAGCACATTTTCCTTTATATTAAATGCTTTTTTTCTCTCTTCTTTTTTAAAGTGGGTTCCACTGGATTTTACTTTGGTGAATACCTGAGGCAGTTTTTATTGCTTAACAGCTTCCTTTCATCCATAAACATAAATAGGTGTTTTAAATTTGAAAGCAGAAAAAAAGATAGAAACCTGATTTCTCTGAGAAAGAATTGCACTGGAGATTTTACCATCTGGTAGGGCTCGATTATTGAAGTTTTATTTTCATTGGTTTTTGAAAAATACTACAACATTCAAGCAAGTAGATTAAATGCTATTAACTTTAATACCTTTTTAAACAAAGTAATCTGTTGAAGCAATAATGGATTTTAAAGTAAGTATACTCATTACATCAGTTTTTACACCATTCTAGTTTCCCTGTTGGCCACATGAATTTCTAAACCTGACACTGTTAATTACAATAATAATATGTGGTATGTGAACACTTGATTAACTTCATACTGTATTTGAGGCAGACATAAAGGTAATTGAAGAATTTTACCACCAAACTTAAAGGGTGTTATCACAGAAGCCCCAATATACTGCTTGCTATTTCACTCACTTGGAAATGAGCTGCACAAGATTTCAAGAGCAAAGCTACCATCTATTCAAGCCTTGAAAATTAAAGTTTTATTTGAAAGGTGATCAGCTAATTCTACAGGCATGAAACAGGCACTAGAACTCATCAAAAATTTACCTGTGGGAAAGGTCTGAAGCTATCATGCTTTTACATGTATACCCCAATTTAGATTTTTAGTTACTACTACTTGAAAAATTGGCTCCGACTCTCCACATGGCTTGAGGCATAGTTTCAATTCTACTTTTTTGTGTCAAAAACACCTGTCTTTTTACTTTAGTGCCAGAAGGGCTTAGCATCTTGTCAGTGAAGTAACACAGCCTGCACATTTATAGATGTCACTCACTTTAGGATCTGTTTTTTAGGATAGCAGTCACCGCTATCACTCAGCCTCTTCAGAGGCTCTAACAATCTTTATGGATTAAGGTTGAGAACTACACTGAAGAACATCTAATGGTATCCCACAACTTCCAGCTCATTCTATGTGTCCTTTAATGTTAACTCTGTGAACTCTTCATTCTACATGAATTCAGTGACTATCCCTCACAAAAAATTTTTTTCTCAGTAGCATCCAACCACTTTTTTAAAGTGTTATAGCAAATAATTGTCAAACAAATATGTGCATGTTGTACACTGTGAGAAAACTGCATGCATATAAACTTCAGCCCTGGCACCATGTCCAAACCTACACTACAGGCAGTTTACTTCTAATCTCAAGAGGAAGAAATAACATCACCAGTAACCCGAAATTACTTTTCATTGATAAAGTTGTTAATCAGATAATTTGGCAAATGGATTAATAATAAATCTGTATACTATGAAAATCCAGGTTTATCTATTAGTGAACAAAAGTGGGTTTACACTGAAGAAGTTTTTTATTTTCTTTTTTCCCCCCAGAAAGTACAATTTATTAATCCTTATTTCTTATTAAAATAAATAAATAAATAAATAGTGCCACAGACCAAATTATATGCCTTTTATGTACCAGTGCAGCTAAGAATTTTTTACAGACATACAGGACTAAAGTCAGAAGATATATACACTTTTATGCAGAGGTGATGTCTCAATACCACTGTGAGAAAACATATAAACTAGTGGCGGGTAAGGTGGGGGAATAAGGAGAAAAAAA
>NW_010396121.1:2963-5369 GCF_000710305.1 Buceros rhinoceros silvestris
AAGTTTTCCTTTAGAATGGCATTTAAAGCATGTTCAAATGTTTGCCTCAATTGGGGACCAGTGTAATCCTAATATATAAGACAGATTCAGGTCTTGCAGTAGGATTAAACGGAAGAGATAATATCAAGCAAGTACCCTGCTGTGATCTGATATCTATATTCTTCCAGAAACAATATGATCTTGACAATTCCTTGGCACATAAACATTGGTTTATTCTTTCTTTGATGTTAAGGTATTAACTAAGAAGCATTTATGCCACCTATGACTTGTCCTTGGCCTGGAAGTAGTGCTTTATCAATGCTGTAACCAGGCAGGGCCAAATGAACATTACAAATACATTTCTTTGTTAAAATCACAGAAACACAGAATGGTAGGGGTTGGAAGGGACCTCTGGGGATCATTTAGTCCAACCCTCCTGCTAAAACAGGTTTGCCTGCATCAGGTTACACAGGGCCATGTCCAAACAGGTTTTGAAATTCTCCATAGAAAGAGACTCTACAACCTCTTGGGACAGCCTGTTCCAGTGCTCCGACACCCTCAGTTTTTTTCCTGTGTTTAGGTGGAACTTCCCGTGTTCCAGTTTGTGCCCATTGCCTCTTGTCCTATCATGGAACACCCCTGAAAAAAGAGACAGAGCCCATCCTCTTGACACCCACCATTCAGATATTTATAAGCATTGATAAGATCCCCACTTAGTCTTCTCCAAGCTCAACAAATGCAGGTCTCTCATCTGGCAGGCAAGGGCTTTCTAATGGTAACATTTTGGTTGTTAAAAGCTTAATGGCCTCAGGTCTAAAGGAGCCCAATGAGAACCGATTAAAAAGGTAAATTTTCTGCTAGCTGAATATCTTCCTGATAGATATCTAAATGTATAACCCTGTCCAAATTACCTGGAATAACACAGCCTCCTCTTTTTTTTTTTCTCTCTCATGCATCATAATATACCATTCACACCTTATTATCCTCTTCATTACTTTCCTTAGAATAGGACATGTGTAAGGGTGGGCAATGATCAGTGAGACTGCCCTGAGCGGCTATAAAGTTTCAGATGAAGTCTCCTCCTTTCCTTTCATAAAGTAGACAGACATGCAGATGCTGTCCCACATTTCTCCATAGCTAAGCTACCTGTCTGCCAAGTCAGTTAGTTAGAATTTGAAAGCAACAGTAAACATGCTCATGTTAACAAAATTAATTTCTAAGCCACAGTTCAATTGAGAAAAAATATTTTATACTCAATCTGAGTGTAGACTGGAGCTATTAAACAGCACTTTTTAGAAAGTCTAAAAAGATAATTCTACTCCCTCCCTCTGCTATCTTGCAGTGATTTGTTTCAGCTTCCTGAATGAAACCTGTACATCTCTCTTATGGCATATGGCGGATGCCGTCCAGCCATTCCCTTGTAAACCGGACCCATTGGAGTGGGTTCTTCCTCCCTTCCTCTTCACATTAAATTTGCTGCATTAGAGAAACCATTTATCTGTCACCAAGGTAGCATTCCTTCAAAGTAATTTAAGCAAACATGTTAATATGACGTCTCTAGGACTCTGTGATTACTCTGGACTGCATGGAGACGTTTGTTTGGTTGTCATTAGATGTCAGTTAAGCAGTGTTCCTGGCACTGAGTTGTAGCTGGCTAGTATTTTTCCACCAGGCCAGATTTTCTTCCCATTTTGAACTGGAAAAGAAGCAGCCTGAAATTCCTCAGCCAAGTCAGCTTGGTTCTCTACATTATGACATTTAGGTTGTGTGGGTGGAGAGGATTGAGAACAATACTGCCCTGCCATCCCTGTAAAACATTTTAGTCTCTCACAAAGCAACACAACAGTGTCAGCACAGTGCTTTCATTACCAAGGAAATATTATGTGTAGCCATTAGTCTTCTCCCTTCAATTAGTAACAGTCAGTTAAGCTGTGCCCCCAGTCTGCTTTAGCTGTTGGCAGCATTGCCAAGTCAAACTTGTCTCCCATTCAGAAAGTAAACTGGGGAAACCTACTGTTCACCGGCCACACTCTTGGCTGTGTAAAGGAAAAGAAGATGAAGGCACACACTTCTTTGAAATTAAAATGCAATTACTTCATAGGTAAGCAAATGGCACTGGAAAAGACTAAGGGAAAGATTCTTCATGATACACAGATGACACGACATTAATATGATACAAATTAATATATTAAGTAATAAATATCAATATATTAATAATTTAATACGATATTAAACAATGCTGTTTAATATCTTCATCAATGACATAGACAGCAGGATCAAGTGCACCCTCATCAAGTTTGCATATGACATCAAGCTCAGTGGTGTGGTTGACACACCAGAGGGACAGGATGCCATCCAGAGGGACCTGGACAAGCTGGAGAAGGGGGCTCATGTGTGCCCAATGAGGTTCAACAAGACAACATGCAA
>NW_010396121.1:5523-10096 GCF_000710305.1 Buceros rhinoceros silvestris
TATACGAATACAGGCTGGGCAACGAAGGGTTTGAAAGCAGAAAGTGGAGAAGGATTTGGGGGACGAAAGGCTGGACATGAGCCAACCACGTATGCTCGCAGCCCAGAAAGTCAGCTGTATCCTGGGCTGTATCAAAAGAAGCGTGGCCAGCAGGTCAAGGGTGGTGATTTTGCCTCTCTACTCTACTCTGTTAAGACCTCAACTGGAGTACTGTGCCCAGCTTTGCAGTCCTCAGCACAGGAAAGGCATGGACCTGTGGGGGACGAAAGGCTGGACATGAGCCAACCACGTATGCTCGCAGCCCAGAAAGTCAGCTGTATCCTGGGCTGTATCAAAAGAAGCGTGGCCAGCAGGTCAAGGGTGGTGATTTTGCCTCTCTACTCTACTCTGTTAAGACCTCAACTGGAGTACTGTGCCCAGCTTTGCAGTCCTCAGCACAGGAAAGGCATGGACCTGTTGGAGCAGGTCCAGAGGAGGGCCACAAAAAATGATTAGAGGGATGGAGCACCTCTGCTTTGAGGTCAGGCTGAGAGAGTTGGAGTTGTTCAGCCTGGAGAAGAGAAGGCTCTGGGAAGACCTTATTGTGGCCATTGAGTACTTAAAGGGGGTTTATAAGAAAGATGGGGACCATTTTTTTTAGTAAGGCCTATTGTAATAGGACAAAGGGTAATGGTTTTAAAGAAACCATTGAAACCTGGAAGAAAGGAGATTCAGACTACACATAAGGTAGACATTTTTGACACTGAGAGTGGTAAAACAGTGACACAGCTTGCCCAGGGAGGTGGTAGATGCTCCGTACCTGGAAACATTCAAGGCCAGGTTCAATGAGGCTCTGGGCAATCTTATTTAACTGAAGATGTCCCTGCACACTGCAGGGGGAGTTGGACTAAGATGACCTTTGAAGGTCCCTTACAACCCAAACCATTCTATGATTCTATGTCTCTAACTTCTGGAGTGCCACTTCAGAGAGTTCCTCTTGTTTTATCTTACTCCTTTTTATGATTAGTTTGTTTTCAGGGGCATAGGAGGAGTTATATTCAATGGGACAGGTTTGAATTAAGGAACATTGTTACGAGAGTTACCTTTTTTTTTCAGCTGGAGTTATCAGAACAGATTTAAAAGGTCAGCTGTAAAAAGCAGTTCTGTCTTCCACAGGTGAAATACAATTCAAATAGGCAGAAAAGAGGGTTCTCTACCTTGAGTGATAAAGGAAATGCAAAAGTGAAGTTCCTTTGATAAATCCTGTGGGGCAAATAGCCTACCAAAATAAATGGGCATAACCTAATTGATGTTAAATGGAATCTCATTTATTGATAGAAAAAGAAATTTGGGTGCTGTATCTGCAAGAGATCCCCGGACGGTTGGTGCTGAGATATGATCAGACAAGATCAATGTTTTCTTATGTGTTAAATCAACATGAGATTTTAGATTTAAAAAACCCTATAAACTATAAACTTTAGAGTGTTCAAAATAATGGCTCTGAACTGCATTTCTACCATCTTGAATAGAGAATCAAAAAGCTCGAAGTCAGATAACAGTTAAAGCTTAGTGTAATCAGTATACTTTGGCTCCGCAAACATGATTTTTATCTGTATTTGCACTGTAATTATTTTTCTGTTTTGTTTATCCACATGAAACCAAATGCTTGTGGCTCTTAAACACCTGAGTGTACATAAATTCCATCATTGCTTCCATTGTTCATTTTATCAAAAAATCCTACATTATTTTGATCAGGTCTCTCTAAATGAGCTACTCCTATTAATCTTAACTGAGTGCTGAAATTTATGCAAGCTATTAAGGAAATACATTTTGTAGCAGTTCAATTAATGAAATTACCTTTGCAAGATATCTTTACACATAAAAATAAACTTTGAACCTATCATTACATTTCTTTACGGCTTCAAAAAAAGAAAAAATAATCACAGTTTGCCAAGTCTCACAATCAGGCTAACTGCTCTAACATGAAATGTAATTTTCAAACAAGACTTCTTTAGGTTATCCTTTCATGTGAAAATACTGTATGCAGGTTTTACTACTAAAGGTCAGGCAACAGAGCACTTGGATTGAATAACAAGCACGGATCAACATACTGGAAGTAGTCTGCTTTCAAAAGACTTCTGCTAAATGACAGATGGCTGGCAAGCTGTAAGGAACCCACTATTAAGACACTTATTAAAAAAAAAAAAAAAGGAAGAAAAAACTGCCAAACCCCTATACAAACACAAAGAAAATGTATGAACAAGATCCATGTATTAACATATCCATACTGGTCAGTCACCTGGGGACATTTGACCTACTTCCATGGTGTCCTCCTACAGTGGTACAGGCTTTTCTTCTTCTCAGCAGGTAGTAATCTTCCAGAAAGAACTGCTGAGAACTACTGATATCCCTGCTTGCTGATCTCCCAAATTGGTTTTGGTGATACAGGCATTTCTGCAGTGTATGTCCCTTTTGCTCTCTCGCAATTTTACACTTTCACTGACAACTCAGAAACAATATAGCACAGAAATATTGTACGATCTGAGAGAAAGGCCTATAATATCTGCAGTGGCAAAGTTCTATGCACCTTCAATATGCAGCATGTTCAACATTATTTTTGCATATTTTGTAATCATATAATACAGGTCATTAGTAGCTTCTTAGAAGAAGAACCCTTTTGGGTATCATCTTTTGTTTATGTCAGCTTACTGTTCCTTCATGTTGCATACTTCATACTGAACTCTTACTTATGAAAAGTCAAGAAATCCATATTATCACAAGGCTCAGGGATTCGCTTGCCTAGCTCCCCTTACAAAGTGTGTTAATTTCAGCTTAATGTAAGCAGATGTTCCCAACTGTCGACGTGCAGCTCCATTCATTTTCAGCTGTATGAATGCACACAAAAGAATTGCCCTATCTGTTTGAAACCAAAATAAATTTTATATTCACAGTCCAATAAAGACCCCCCCAAAAATCAGAGTGAGCAAAAGTTGCTCTGAAAAGTAAAATCCCTCCCTCAAAAGTAACTTTGTTATGTCCTTTTCCCTCTTTCTTTTCTCAGATTAGAAGTGAAAATTGAAGGGAAATGTCCTGAATTCATAACTCTGGTAACAAATAACAAAGATAACAAAGTCTTCTTCAACAACCTAGTTGCTCCTAACTGTATTTGTAGAGTAGAATTTTAGGACTACTAGAAAATCCATTCTCAGTCATGGTAATGATTTCACACTATACCACTGTAGGTCAAAAATAAAATAACAATATATGTTTCAACCTCAAATACTCTTTGGGACTGATTAATACAATTATACACAGTTATATTTGCACTGCAACAATTTCCATCTAAAGGCAAAATGAAGTTTACAATTGCTCTAGGCTCTGCACAAATTAACACTTCATTGACTATTAATGAATTATTCTTTGTGACCAATTGCTATGCAAATAATACTTGTGTCAGAATTTATAATTACATTTATTTCAATATAAAATACGTGAATATTAACATAAAAAAGACTTCCACAATAAATTGAGTAAATCAATTAAGACACATGCCACAGTATTACTAAACTAATGGTTTTGTTGCTGATTTTGCACAACTAGGTATCACTGTTTTTCCATTTCTAATGCTGATGAAAACTCAGTGTTATCCACTGAATTTTACCTCTATAAACTTCATTTGGATTTGGTTTGGAATGAAACACAATTTATATCAGTTGCATCATACATCGTTCTAATTTATCAGTTAACAGCGAACTGATACTAAATACTTTTGTTGACTTCATACAATTTATATCACCAAACCTAAGATCATGTAATAGTAGTTGAAAGCTACATCATCACTTGCATCCTTTTTCCTGCAATGATGAGTCTTTTAATTGTTTCTATGATGCTTATAGAAGTAGCTTGCAGGACCAAAAGCTGAATGTCTTTGTATTTCTGATGCTTTCCTGGGAAAAAAGAAACCGCCATAAAATTATCTCAATACTGAATAACCAGTATTGGTTCTACAAAAGTCACATTAGATATCTCTTTGCTTGACTTGCAAGATTGTTTCAACATGCTTCTAAGCACAGTCTGTCAAATAACAGAGATGTAATTTTTCATAATTATACTTTAAATATGATTTATGAAAGGTGGGGGGAAATATGTCTCAGATTTCTCTGTTGCTCTGTGAGGAAACCTGGATTAAATACTTGTGTTATGCCAAGCCCATGTGAGGTAAAGAGAGAAAATTTTTTTTTCGAACTTTCTTTTTGGACAAATAAACCAAAGTAAAGGCAGTGATGAGGAAAAGTAAATAACTAAGAAGTCAGAAGAAGAACTAAAATATTAGCAACAATAGTACAAATTCCATATATTTTTTCTAATTCCTCCCATATTGTGGCCACTGCACTAAGAGAGAGCTCTTTAATTTCACAAAACAGTCAAAGTGTAGAAGCTTTTACTAATCTCATGGCATACTGATGGTGTTGAGGTTATTAAAGTAAATTATATAGTTTACAAATGGGATCAATTCTGAATAAGGAGTAAAGTCAGGAGTGAATTTCACTGCTATGAAACAAATGGATTGTCGCGGTTTGAGAAGGGGGGCATT
>NW_010396122.1:0-15728 GCF_000710305.1 Buceros rhinoceros silvestris
GTGTGTTATCATTTCCTTTGCCTGACTAAAGTCTTAATGAACTCATTAACGTGCTGATAAGCCGTTAACAAGCATCAAAAGTTTTTGTGTGTGATTTGGCTGGTTTTGCTTTTCCAGCCGACACACTATTCTGTCGCATCCTTTTCGGTGGGAAACAGCCCCCCTTTTTCAAACTGCGACAGGCTAATATTCCATGTCCAGGTTGGTAGTAAAAAACGTTGTTTGAGCTAATGAATTCTGGAAAATGATAGCTCATAAATTACTGCAGAAATTTTGCCTTTGAGAAGTTTCTAAGTTAGGTAGTCTTGAAGTGGAATCTGAGTTGGAGTCTGGAGCTGTTAAATTTCAAGGCTTTTCCTTACTGGTTGGTTTGAGAGCAGCACAAAAGTTTTCTGCACTGCACCTGTTTTAGCCATCATGCTTGGAACAGGCTTTTGGTTCTGGCTTTACTCCTCTTAGGTCAGCTTTTGTGATAAGGGCTTTTTGTGGAGGTTGTGTGAGATCTCTGCAAAGGGTGCACCATTGGTGACCTCTCCTCTTTGGGACTGCAGATAAATAAGCCGTAACTTGAGCAGACTTTAGCTCCCATCCTCTTCTTGCTAAGCCTTAACATCCAGGAGCAGGTTTTCCACCTCTTTTTAGAATGGGGTTGACTCCACTGTGCCTGTATGGTGTGACATGATCTTCCACCTTGCCCCTTGCAAGCTTGCAGAATTCCCAGAATGCTTCAGTAAATTGCCTAGTCCTTTCTAAACATCTTCCCCTCAGTCCTTGAAATACTTGTTTTCCTATGAATGAGTATGTGTATTGTTGGCTTTGTCTCTCATCGAAGGTTATGTTCTCCTAGGTCTCACAGATGTACCTGATGCACACTGGAAATCTTGCACACAGGACCTAAATCATATCTAAAGGGCTCCATTTACACTTGGTGTAAAATTCAGCTGCATAAGGCTGCTGCTCCCCTTTGTACCTCATATCTACCTTTGCTCAGGACTGAGCAAACAGGATCCCGATAGAAGGAATGTACTTTCTCAAAGTGCAGACAAATTAATGAAGCACAGTTTGGAGGAAAAGCAGTGCTGTGTGCTAGGAGCAGAACGTGTAGCAGCAAGGTGAAATGCCTGATTTCCTGCTGTGAAGCTGCGAGTTCGTGTGTGGTTGAAATTTTACTCATAGAGTGCTCTGACATTGATTTCCTGTAATAGCGTCAGTTAACCTTAGTAGAAAAAAAAAAAACGAGCTTTTTTTTCCCAGATGGTGCCTTATTGCAGAATTGTGTTTTTTCAAAGGTATAATGTGGCATAGTTTTGTTCAGTATTGAGCAGAAATACAAGGATCTGCATTGCTTACTTCAGATACAAATCTTAGTACTGCAGTTTGGCAGAAAGAATTTGAAGGAAGTATAGAAGTCCCTTATCTCTAGTTATGAGTATTTCTTCCTCCTGATGCAGGGGTTTCTTCTCCGGTTTGTGGTAGGCATTCATTTCATTATGGGATTGAGTTTTGATTTAGTAGTCTGGAATATTTCAAGTGAACGATGATGTCTAGGTCTGGCAAAACTGAAATATGTTATTGGCAATTATCTGTGTGAATTTCCTGCTGTGGAGCCTGTAATGTTTGAATACGTTAGTAGGCATCATTTACTGTGAGAATTTTTGTGTAAGAAAAGCATGAGAAAACTTCACACTTGCAGTGGACAATATATTTCATTTTGATTTTTTAAAAAAATAAGAATCTGCAGTTAAACACTGATTCTAAATAGTGATACTATATGTGTACAGCGTCATGTGCCTAGAGCTGCAAAGACTGGTACATAAATCCTAATGCTGGGATGGAAGGGAAAACATGCAGAGTTATTGAAGACAGAAGTCATCTGTCAAATGCAAGCTTGTCATAAAGTTATTTAATCAGAGGAGTTACTTAGCAATTTTTCCCACTCCTGGGATTTATTCCATCTGTTTGTGTTCAAAGACATCCCCCTTGAAAGACATAGAAGGAAATAGTTTCCTTGTTTTTCGTGGCTCGGTTTCTGAATCTGAAAATTAATCTTTTTCCCTTTTTAAAGAGGTAAAGATTTTAAGTCAATCTTGCTTTTTGTTTCTCTAATCTTTTCTTAAAGAAGTAATGCTTTTGTATGCTACAGAAAAGATCCTAGACTTAGCTGCTTTAATTCCTTTGTCTCAAACTGTCTTCAGTTTCCTTACATGCCTGCGATAACCTTCTGTTAGGGCTGAGAAAATGTGGTGTAATGTGTTGCTTCATTGAATCACAACCCTGCAAATCTGATGCAGCAAAACACTCAACCTGTTAACTGCATCTCATTTTTCTTTTTTTCTTTCTTTTTTTTCTTTTCTTTTTCCTGGTCCAAGATAGCTCTCTTGGGTCCTATTTCTATGTTGTTTTGTTATAATAGCCACCTTGTTTCCTTTACTGACAAACTGCAGACATGACTGCCACAGCAGTTTTGCCTTTACGTATACTTGCATTTCTGATAAATGTATATTCTTTTGATCTCAGCTGCATTTGCAGGTTTAAATATTTATAAAACAAAATTAAGCTGAAAAGAGTTTAGTTCTAATTGCTTTCCCTTTCTGCTCTCTGTGCTTCAAGGTGTAAAGGCATGGGAATTTTTTTTCTTCTGTTCTTCCTTTCTGCCCCATCTGGATCTAACATTGCAATGGAAGAATTATCTGCTGCTTCCTTCAGAAGTATAGAGGTGGAGAGTTGGAAATACCTGGGTGATTGGTTACATACCTTTTAAGTTGAGTTCTGCTTATTTATTCAGTCCTTCGCTTTTCTTTCAATTATTTAACTCCAGTTTCCTGGACTTCCAGAAAATACAGGACTTTCTTATGTGTGTAAGTATTAAAACCTTCCCTTTGTGTGCTTTTTTTTTCACCTCTCCTGTAGAAAAGCTTTTTTTCCTTTCTTTAGAGAGTCAATCTTAGAGCTAAGAGCAAGTGGTGATGAGTTGAATTTAAAGAGGATTAGGGACAGGACTTTGAAATGCAGGCTAATTCATCAGACACTTCTGATATTGTAGAATTAACAAGAGATGGCATTAAAACATGCCTGAGCATTTGCTGGAGTAATTGCCTTCTTTCAAGCAGAAAAATACGTAGTGATTTTAAGTGATGGGTGGTTTAATGCTGTAACTAAACTTGTAATCCTTTACTTCTAATAGGAACACACCTTTTAGCACTTTTTCCCCCTGCTACTCTGGCTGCTGCTTCCCCTGCATCAAATACCTCAGATAATTTAGTGATTTATCTTGTGGCTTAAAAAAAGCCCAACCAATGAAATAATATATCCATACCCTGCCCCAGCTCACTGTCAAGTCAGCTGAAGGAATCAGATCACCTGATCTGCCATACCGGTGTCAGTAAGGGGAGAAGTGGAGACAGTCCAGTGGTGAAGCATGAGCAGCCCCTTTCAGCAGCAGCTGGCCTTTGAAGCACCTGACTTGTCAGGGTAAGCACCACCAGCTACACATTTGCTTTGCAAAGTATTGCAGCAGTTTCAGATTGTATTGTCCTCTGTCATCTTCTCCTTGCTGGACTAGTTGTTCTATGGGATCTTTCATCTGCTGTAACTAAAATCAGCCAGGATTGTTAAGCAGGTGTTTAGTCTATTCTTGTTAATATTTGTGAATGACTAATCTGCCGACTGTATTTCTTGCATTGCACTCTGTGTACTGGTATTAAGCTACTTGGTTGTTCAGATTTTACATCTTGGAAAGTGCTAAAGTGAGGCCATGAATGTGCACAGTAATTCTCAAACAAGAGCTATAGAGAGAAGCACAGTGGGCAGATACCACTTGTGCATCAAGCCATGACCTACCTTTTTGGGTCCTATCGCCACTTTTTCTACTTTGTCCCATTCCAGAAACTGATCAATTAAATCAATCAAACACAAAGTTTTAAAATATTCTTTGCAAATGTTATAAAATGTAGAAAAAGCGGTAGGTATGAGAAAAGCATGCTAAAATCAATGATGCTGGTGGAGGATGACTCTCAACACTTTTTAACCTGTATGAAGTACAATGACAAAATGTTCCCTGGAGAGGGACATACCAATAAGATGCTTTTATCAAGTTCCTAATGGTAAAGTTTTGTGATATCTTCCTGATTCTTCTTTTTTGGATGTTGAAATTTTTTTTTTCTTGGCATATGTATAACAAATCAGATAACTCAGCTTCTTATGATTTGTGATTAATTTATTCTTGGATTTTTTCCCAGTCTGGTGCAACTGAAAGAGCAATGTAAACACCACTGCTGCTGAGTGTGCACTTCCTGTGTAAATTGTGTTACTATGTGTGTGTGGTGACCATAATTTTGGAATAGAAAGCTATTTTAACCATTATTTGAAAAATCCCATGAATTAATTATTGAAAGAAATGTCTTGTTTTATCTCCATCATCTTTTCCTTTTGAGAACTAAAACTTAGTGATAATAGACTTAAATGTTATCTTGAATTTATATAATTGTTGCAAATGTTTTGTGGTGTTTTATTTCCATAGTCTGTGGCAAGGAGTGTGGACAAGTGAGATTGGTTTTGAGACATAATAAATGTAACAGGAAATACTGGATACTGCCATCCTTAGAGATGGTTGTTCCTTGCTTTCAAAGTTACCGGTGCATTCCGGAGTTTACCCTTCCGTCAGTCCCAGTACCCTTAAATGTTTCTTTTCCTTTTCTCCCTGTTCCGCCATCCACTCTTATACATTTATGCAGCTTCATGAATCAGGAGGATTGAATAATCTTTGGGGGAAAAAAAAAAACAAAACAAAAAGCAAAAAAAAAAAACCCAGCGAAGCCTTCTAATGGCTCCTCCGCAGAGTTTCCATTGCATGACATTGTTAGAAGTAGCCTCTAGCAAGAAGGTGCATTCTCACTCATCTACGCTTTTTTATCTGAGCAGGGGTGTGTGTTATTGCATTGTCTTGACCGTCCTCTCAGTCTGAAGACCACTTCAGCTCCAACAACATTTTTTCACTGTACAGCTGGACAAAATGAAAGCTGTGTTGTAGTTTTTTTGGGTGTGGGGTTTTGTTTCTTCTTTCTGATGATAGCTTGCCAGGTGAATCTGCTTTCTTGGTAGGTGATAAGGTTGACCACTTAGTTTAGACGCTTGAATCATTAGAGTGGATGAAATCTCTATGCAAAAGGGGCTTATTAGAGGTTGCCTGAAGCTGGATACCTGAATTCTTATGGAGCTGTATCATGGGTTAGGGCCGGGCTGACCATTAGCAAATGACAGATGCTCTCTATTAACCCCCTCTCTTCCCAAAGGGGAAGAGAAACAGAATAAGAGAGAGAGACTTATGGGTTGGAAAAGAAAACTTAAACTGTTTTAAGGAGAATAATAATAAAATGGTGTATATACACATATATAAAATAACAATAGCGAACCCAAGACCCCTGATTGCAATTACATTATTGTCACCACTGATGCTGTGGGGCAGGTGCTGGAAAGTTCCAGACTGGACTTAGGGGCAGAAAATAACAACAGCAAAATGAAATATATACAAATACATTAAAAACCAATACTAAACCCAACACCCCTGATGGCAACCACATCCCTGTCACCATTGATGCTGTGAGCAGAACTGGGGAAGGCCCAGACTGGACTCAGCAACAGACAGCAACCGGATTCAGGAGCTGGTTTCTGGAGCTGGATTCAGGAATACACGGATTGGGATTGAAGACAGAGTGGACAAAGCACGCTTCAGATGCCAGCCGTTGAGGCAGAGAGCTTGACTCTTGTGATCTCTCAGCTCTGTACTAAATGTAAGGTCAAGGAATACCTTGTTGGTCAGTGTAGGGTCACCTGTCCTGTTCGCTCTTCCCCACAGGTGCAGCCTCTCACTGCAAACCCACTGTGGGACACAGGGTGTAGCAGTGACCTTGGTCTGCAAAGGAGTGAGTGTCAGCAAGAGCCTTTCTGCATCCCCGTCCCTGGCAGTGACTGTAAACATCCAGCGTTGTCACTGCTAGAAGCAGACACTGTCTGCACAAACACGCCGTTAACTTCAGACAGTGCAGGGACTTGGCAGAGGCTGAGCTGGAAAGTCAAACCACTGAACAGAACTAGTGCTGTTCTAGCTCAAACCAGGACAGTGGAGGTTTTTTCTATACTTTTAGGATCACATTATATGATGTCAGGTGCTTACAGAAGAAGTT
This sequence comes from Buceros rhinoceros silvestris, assembly GCF_000710305.1. Taxonomy (NCBI): domain Eukaryota; kingdom Metazoa; phylum Chordata; class Aves; order Bucerotiformes; family Bucerotidae; genus Buceros; species Buceros rhinoceros. The sequence continues at coordinate 6,183 of NW_010396122.1, forward strand.
TTGGTATTTTTCATAAACAATAATACAGTCTGAAACTGCATAGCATTTGTGGGATTATCAATTAACCTAGTGTATATTAAACAAATGTGGGTTTTTTGGAGATGTTATGCTGTTACTTTTAGTTTATTTTCAGATTTTAGTTAGTTCCCTAAAATATGTTGTAATGCAAATCTTCATATTTAACAACTCACCTATACTTAAAAAGCTTACTGCCTGAATAGCCCTACCTGGGGTTTTCTGTTGCTTGTTGGCTCTTGTCAGTTGAGTAAGTTTACTGTGCCCAGAAACCTTATATGAAGTTGAACCAGAATTTCCAGTTGATCCCATTTGCTGTACAAATAAGCCTTCTGATGCAAAGTTGGGTTGGAGCTTCCTCAGGGAATATGTGTACCAGAGACTTCAGATAAAGCATTATTTTTGTCTAATCCATTCTGGGTTTATAAAATGTCAGGTTTTATAGTTGTTTCAGTACTTCAAATATTTCCTGTAAGCTCCAAAATGTGTACTTTGCCATAAGTAAAGGTAAAATTTACAGAGAAGGTCGGGCACTAAGGCATTTAGTTTTGTCTGGAGACTACAGCTTAGAGTAACTGGCATTTTCAAAATGTTTTGAGTATGTTCACTGAGAGTATATCTAAACATATCTCCTATACATAGAGCCATCATGGTATAATCTTTAGTACTTTTCCCCCACTTTTGTTTTAGAATTTAAAATTGCCGCCTTCTATGTATGGGTGTGTGTGTGTTTTCTCCCCTGCCAGAAGCTTCTATTTTTGTTTTGAATATTCAAACATATGAAAGGATTGTACCTTTGGCAGCAATTTACTTGAACTGAGTAAAGGAATAAGAATGAAAATTAAATCTTCATTGTAATAATTTCAGGCATTATGTTGAAGTAGTAATCAAATATTACAAAGTATATATATTGTCAGTGTTTTTCCTGTTTATTTATGCTTTGCTTCTTGGTGTACTTTGAAATGTCTGTTTTACTAATGCTAAGCAAGATGGCAACCAAGGGAAGTCAGCATTTTTTTATGGGATACTTCCTGCTCGTCTTGCCTTTAAGAAGGAGTGTTCCAGGCATTTTCAAAGCACGGTTTATCTCAGTTTCATACAAAACATTTTTGATTACAAGGGAAGACATATGGGTGCCCTGTGATATAATTACATTAAATTGCTAGAGTGCTTGCCTGGCATACAGGAAAGCTGGATTCATTTACTGCAGCAAGAGAGACTTGTAGTCATATTTCTGAAGACCTCTTGAAAGGCTGCGAGTGAGCATTGGGTCAAAAAGCAAGCTAACACTCTGGACTTGATCCTCTGCTGAAGGTTCCTCCTGGGTTAAGAGGAACTGGCACTTCAGAGCCTGCTTAGCTATTCTATGAGCATCTAATGTAATGTCTAATTAAAAGATTGTAAACTGAATTGGGAATGGGCATGGGGGGTGGCAGCGGGTGCAGCACTTGCATGTGGAAAGAGGCAGATATAAGTGCCAGCAGTAACAAAGAAGATTGAACTTTGGCTGTGTTGTGGCTTGGGCAGCCGTCTGACTTTGCTCAGCTTTGAGTCCTTTTCTTAAGTGATTAAGTTCTGTGAGGAGCCTTCATGCTTGGCTTAAGGATCTGAATTGTAGCAGGCATTAAACTGTTGCAATGCCAAGTACTGCTCTATATCACTTCAAAGTGCTCTGTGTGCTGGGGAGAGTGTAGTCTGCTCAAGAGCACCTCTTCCAAAATTGCCAACTGATTTGACTGAGCTGTACTGCATGATGCAGCAAAGCCTTGAGTTAGGTCAGCTGGATCAAATGATCTTTGAAGATGCTGCCAGTATTCAGTTTCCTCTTAGTTTTTCTTCACTGACGGTTTTCTGCAGTTGGCCCTTGTTCAACATCTTAAAAGCAAGTATCTAAACAGATATTAAGCCTTGGTATGTATTTTGTCCCCTGAAGCCGTGCTTCTCAATTATTCCAAGTGTATGCTACCAAGCCAAGTAGAACTTTGTTTTATCTGTGTAATTCCCTGCTTTGTGTTCTGCGTGAACTTATTTGAAAAGTTGTGCTGGTACATGTGATGAGCAAAGTGGTTGGTTTGATGTGTGTCTAGGATAACGGGATGGCTTTAGCCCTTGGGTAGTGTGCAGCTTGTTAGCCTGTGAGATGTTTTCATCTGCCATTTCCATGGAAGAGACAATGAACAGCTGTCCAGGTAGCATGTGGTGCAGTCATAGTTTTAAACCATCTCCTGTGCCTAGATGTTGCATGTTGTTTGGCATCTGGCTTGTCTGTGAGAGGAATGGCTGGTATGGAGGCACACACACTCGTCTCCCACTTAAGATGTTTTCAACCCCAAGAGCTTTGCTGAGTCTGTATTGACTTGCCACTTGTAAGGTGTGTGATGTTTTAATATATTTAGTGATGTGCCGTGTTGGTACATTGTTCTTTTGTTGATAGGAAGCCAGTGTAGCATAGAAATCTCTGCCACAATGATATCTGATGCATAGCAGTTAAATGTCAAATCTGTGATACTTGAGACTTTAATTACAGGGAAAAAGTGTTGGAAGACAGAAACAGGCAAAACAGTAGCTTTAAGTGGGTTTTTTTTATATGCTTGGATCAATTTAATGGTGCTAAGTGAAATAATAATTGAGAAAATGCTAATTGTTTTGCGATGCTTGTAAGGAATATAGTATTCAATGCAAAGAAATATACCAAAACCAGAAGGGTAAGTGGTCTGGAAGACCTAAGTAATGGTAAGAAAAATATCCACTAATGTGTGTCTGTGTATAGTTACAGCTTCCTGAACTCAAATGGCACTAGGCTTAAATGTCTTGTTGACTATGATCTCGTTTTGTTGTAGATCTGCAGAAATGCTATAACAATGTGTTTGGATCTTGCTTTGCATTTGCACTACCTCACCTGCCCTTCCTCTGCACCAGTCAGAGTGGCTGCAAATGTGTAACTAATGATTTCAGGAAACAATTTTTTCGAGTCTAGTTCTCGAAACTGGAGTTTCATATTGCATATTTCTCATATCTCAAATTCAATCTTCAGGGTAGTCTTACTGGACGGAGTGAGTTGAGCAGGAAAATAAAAGTGGTAATAGCAGCGTTTGTAAACTGATACAGGCTTTCTGAGGCACGGAAAGTTTACCATATCCTGAAAGACAAAGCTGCTGCACTCCAGTGATTAATCAGCCTAAAATTTAACCATATTGACCAAATCTAACCATAATGAATTCTGTTTTCAAGAAATGTTTTAACAAACTGTTAAGTAAATGTACACCTCAGTTTTTGAGTAGCAAAGGTATTTTAGATAACTGAATTTTAGAACTATATTTAATTTTGGTTTATTTGGTACATCTAGAATATTACTACAATACTTTTGTAAGATTTTCCGCTGAATAGAGTAAGAAGGTTGCAATCTCATTTCTTCGCATGTCATCTGTTACTGAATCAGGAATCTATGAGAGGCAGTGATGGGATGTGTTAGAATTAATGAATGCCAAATCCCTGCAACACATGATTTATAGCTGGCATGTACTTATTGTGGTGTTGCTATCTGTGTCCTGGCCTGAGAAAATAAAGGCATGAATGACAGGCACAAATGTATTACTCTAGTGGCTCTCCAGTGCACCTAATGTTTGCTTAGTGTCTCAGCTATTTGGCCAGCTACCTTTTTACTTATTAATAAGCTCAAAATACTTTCCCAGGTGTATTTACAGCATTTACGTATTTAAGATAGAGCTTGATATTGTCAGCTTTTTTATGTCAGGAAAATAGTATTTTAAAGTATTAAATACTAGTAATATTAATAGTTTTCTAACTAATAGTTTTAGAAAAAGGTGTTAGCCTTTTAAATTTTTATTCATTAAATCTCCTTGTGCTCTCATGGTTAAAAAGTGTCTCCTCTTAAACAGTTTCAGTTGCTTTCAATCTTGCCTTAAGCTTAGCTTTTTGTACAAATGACATGAATGGCTTTTGTTGGTGCAAGCATCTACCAAGAAAATGACTCATCAAATGCAAGCAGCTTTTTAAGATCACATTAGAAGTGGGGGGTTTGTTTCACTCCAAGCAAGCTGAAAAAGCAGGTCTGTGCTCTGATGATGATAACATAGAAATGTCATTTGTCCATATGATTCATTCATGTATTGTGCTGAAGTAACTTAGTCAGAGGTGTGAAGAAACTGGTTGTATTTATGTCTATGGTTTTAATGTCGGCTGCTTCTCCTTTTGTGCACTCGAGTTCTCTCTAAAGGAGATAACATATTGTTTGCCCCTAAAAGGCATGAGTTTACCACATGTACTTTCCACATGCTTTACTGAGTGAACGTTAGTGCTTGCAACAGAACATCAGTTTCAGCTGAGTAGTCTGTTTTAAAATAATTAAAATAGATTCATTTTGGAGAAGAAAAGTACCACAAAGCCGTAACCTGGGGCACCAAGGTTCAAGGTTAATATCCCATGCTCTCCCATCACTGTACTGTTTTATAGTGAGTCCTAGGAAGCAATTTGAACAACGAGCAATCTGTGGTGGTAACTTTCTTCCAGGAAGCTTGGCTCACCTTGATGTCTGAAGGCTGAACCAAAGTAGTTTCATAGAAGTCTTAAATATATAAGAATTCAAATTGGCATTTAGCTGTAAGATCTCTAAATCTAACTTTGCCTTTGGTAGTTTACATTTATTAAGAATGTAAAACACAACAACATAACCCACAGTGAAAGAACTGGAAAAATAATTATACTTAATGGCACACGTTCCTCATCTAGAAGGATTAATGGGAAGGCAAAGTTTTCCCCTGAAGACTTAAAGGGGACGGAGACAATGAGGAAGAACCTGGTAGTTTTTAATTACAGGAGAAATCCTTGCAGTTTTTTTGATTGCTTAATAGATGGTTTACATTTTTTCAGCTTACATAGGTATTATTTTTTAGACTTATTACAGTAATTTGAGATAGTGAAGAACTTTGTAGAATTTTGCAAAACTTGACATTCTTATTGGGAAGACTTTTCTTCCAGCTGCAGTTGATACTTGCACTGAAGTCTTTGCAGAGTGCTGCTATCTGTAAAAGGGTACACAAAGCCAAATAACTAGTGAAATACAACTTTCTGGAACCATGGAAAGCTTCTGTTTCAATGTGCTGGTGGGACTCAGTGTACAGTGCCACTTTCCCTCACCAGCTCGAACCATGATCAGCTTCTTGAATTGTGTTGTGCAGTTTTGGGAATGTGGGGTTTTTTGTTGTTGTTGTCTTGAACTTTTCTTTAAGCAAAGTTAATGACCTCCACAAGGCCCAAAATATGTACCAGCATTGTGAAACGTAGTATAGAAACATGGACAAATTCCTTCTCTGGTTTTCTCTGTGCATGCCGCTACGAAAAACATGCATTTGTAGCATTTAATTTTTAACTGATATAGTGTTTATATGAAAATTATTAACAATAACAAAAAAATAGAAATCAGGTTTGTATTTCAGTATTTTAGCAGTTGATTGCCTTCTTTCAACATATTTTGAAGTATTTGTGCCTACTTAATGTAGATACTTAAGCTGAATTTACTTCGCAAAATTCAGACGTGCCTGGGACAACTGGTCTCATCTGTGGTTGAAATATTCCTGAGCATAAATTTGGTCTGTTCCAACTACTTACTATTCTTCCCAGAATTCCCAGCTGTGGCTTAGGAGCTGGGATGGCAGTTGACAGTCTGCAGTTTGTACACCATCACTCTGTTCTGGAGACTCCGATGGAGTCCTAGAGAGAGACAAGTTCTATACTTGCTTGACTTGGGTGCCTAGTAATGTTGTTAGGTGCACTTACTGATTAGTATACTCATAGTGTTGTATCTTCTTGCATGATATAGTAAAGGTGTTGTCTTTAGCAGGGTTGTGCAAATAAAGCTGGTATCAGAATTGGGACTTCTTCCATTCAGATGTAGAAAGGGAAATGGAATTTCTTTTATCAAGTGTGCAAGAACAACAGAAGCTGATGGCATGAAACCAGTTGGCTAAGTGTAGTGTGCAAATCAGCATACAGCTGCTAATTATTTAAAAAAAAAAAAAAAGTTACCTTCTTCTCTGCTTCTTCCAAATGCATAACGAGATAATTCCAGCTTGACATCTTCTATTTTTGTGGTAATGAGCATACAAGAGTGTGGGGGAGGGGTGTTCTGTTGAAAATTAGATTTACAGATTCGGCATAAATGTTGGAAATTGGAGGAGATGTAAAACTTCACACCCTGACCCTCCCGACCCCCAAATGAGTATTATCAACATTACTGGAGTCACAAATTCAGCAGAGCTACCTGTGAAGCCCAGAATAGGCTCCATTAAAATGATCACATAAAATTATCAAGTCAGATATTCTGGAAACTTTTTTCCAGTAGTAAGGCTGCCATTCTGGATATAACTGCAGATAACTTGACTTCTCTTTTTCAGATAACTTTCCCATTTGGGCTGTCTCTTGCTAGTGTAAGGCTTTCTTCAGGTTTTGTTTAATCTTTTTGCTGCATTGTGCATTTGAGTATTACCAATTAGAGAAAAAAAAAATAATCAATCTCTCCTAATAGATTTTCTTAAACATTTTGTCCCAAATAAGAATTGCTACATAAATTAAATGCAAAAGTCACTCTTAAATTTTTGTTTTAAAGTTTTGTTTTCTGGTTTTTTTAAGTAATGGAGGAAATAATCGTCCTTTCTCTTAAAATCCTAAGTTAGCTTTCTTAGGCCATGAGTTTAAACTCCACAGAACTTAGTTATTGCTATTTGCTTTGAAAATACAAAATTGAAGCCATTAAGGAGATTATTTTAAAGATTATGTACTTTTTCCAGGAGGACCCAAATGATATCGACCCCAAAAGGAAAGACGTGCGTGGCAGTGATGGGGAGGACAAAGCACAAAGTGTGGAGACACTACCTCCAGGTACTGCAGTAACATTTGTTATGAAAGATCCATAGCCATAAACACTTATCACTGAAAGCTATAAAACACAGCAGTTGTTCTGATTCTAGTAATTCTTTGTAGTTTGGAAGCGCTAGGATTATTTTAGCAATATGTACTTCTCTATTCTTAAAGCTTCAGCTTCCTTAAATCTTACCTGCCTCACATCTCCTTTGGGTTTAAAACCATAGGGAATGTAACTCTTTACTAGTATGTTTGTTAGTCCTGCAATAGGTTTGAGGTGCTGTAAAAGCCTCTGGTACAAAAGTAGTCCATTTCTCTCAATGGCTGATGCTGGCAGGCAGCAGAGAAGTTGCCTTGGGTCTGTGCTTCTGACTGAAGATTCAGCCAAGGTTCATACTTTTTCAGTTTTATCTAGCTTTCAATGTGGCAAATTTTCCTGAGTGTGTTGATGGTGTACCTTGTTTTTCTCTACTTGCACTGAATTTGTCATGTTCTGGCAAATAACAGAGCAACATGATTTTTGTTTTATTTGAGTAAAATGATCTTATGCCTTGAAAATGAGCTAGGAAAATTCAGTTTTAAGGAATCTTCATTTCAGGTGACTGCTTCCATAAACTTTTTTTGCCGCTTAACTGTTTCACATCAATGAGGTTTAATATATAGCTAGAGTTGGCCTACTAAGGAATGCAGAAATAGTAAACCGGATTTGAGTATTTTACACTGTATTGAAAAATTTTGCCATACAAGGACAACTTCTGATCAAATAGCTTCACAACACGTTTTGCTGCTCTTCTATTAATCCTAATGTTTGGCTTACAGATTTTTCTTAGCCAAACATATATTTGAAATATAATGAGGTCTCAAAGAAAGAACTAACCCAGGTAAACTTTACTTTAAACATCTGGAAAGTTCCATTCCCAGTAATGTGTGATTTTTGTTTTACAGTCTTAGTCTCCTGGTACAGTATAAGCTATTTGACATTCATGGTTTTTTTTCCTGTAGCCTTTGGCCTACCTTGTCTTAGCTGCTTTCAGGAGAGGGGAAACAAGACTCTGGTTATATATGTATGCTTTTTTGGCAAAAGCTTTACTTTGTGAATGAATTGGGAAATAAATCCTAAAATGTTGAAGAGCTTGGCTTACTGGTTTCTGGCAGAACTTTGCAAGTACTTTTTTTCCCTTAACAGAAATCTCTGCAAATATTGTTACTGGAATTATAAGTCAGCCAATTTTGTACCTTCCAGCTACTATTCTTATTTCCCCTTTTGAATGTTTATGTATTCTGGGCCAAACCCTATATATTTGCTCTAAGACCTTCCTTTCCCAGTGGCCCTAAGTAGCCATTTGAGTACAAAAAAATGGGAAGTCTCACAGGTTGAAAGGGGCAGATATCAGAAACTGGAAGGGTTGAAGCCAGAAGTAAAATTAAGTGTGAAGTAGAGCAGATCAGGGCCTTTTCTTCATTTTATCTGTTGATTAGTAATCTCTTATGGCTTGATTTAATAGGCAGGAGATTAGTTCTTGCAAAGTAGTATAAGAGTTTCGAATCAAACATCAAAGGTTACATAGACATGTATGTGTGGTTACACAGCACTTTTAAATCATTATTTTGATAATTTTCAACTCATGTAGGCAAACTTTTCAATACTTGTGGCAATGAAGCCATAAGAAATTCATATTCCTGCAGATTCTTTGCACTGCTTTACAGAAGAGTGATCAAACTTAGGGTTTTTGTTAAAAACTGTCTTGCTTTACCACTGAGGTTAGGTGACCTGTAGTTTAGGTTTCAGCATTGTGCAGCGCTGTATCTTTCAGAACATCTTGGAATTAAGGAATTGTTTACTATCTTTATGTTTAAAATGGCTTTATAGAAAGAATGAACTGTTGGGTTTTTTACCTTCTGTACATCAGAGTGTATCTGTCCTTCATCACTTGGTGACTTTTGTATGAGCTGAAAAAGTCTATTTCTTGTTTTGTGAAAACAGCAATGTTAACTCCTATAGTTAGACCCAACCCTGAGTTGTCTACCTGGATAACTAAACCAAAACTGTATAACCAGTTTTCTGTAATTATAGGAGTTTCAGCAGTTACTTGAACAGCTCTTTTCCTTAGTTAATGAAGATCTGGAATATCTTAATGCCTGGATGTGAAAATAATCATATTTATATTGAGTATGCTATTGCTTTTAAACTGTATTTAGTCAGTTAGAGTGCAAGCTGTTTAGGGGATTTTGTATCCCTCTATTCCTACTCTTTGTTGCCTGCTGCTTGGTTGCGTGCAGATTTATCTGCTGTGCTTTTTTTTTTTTCCTCTTCTAGCTCACTTTGAGCTGCTCTTACTGTTATCTGACTTTTTCTTAAAAGATCTGTTTCATATTGCACGCGGTTGACAGGGCCTTCTGCTGGAGCCAGAGACAGGCTTTGTCTCTTTCCTGGCAAGCCACATTCACTTGTTCTTTTATTCTGTGGCTGTCACTGCTTTTCAGTGAATTTAGCCCTATGAAGTGGTCTCCTTTCTTTCTTCTTTACTCTGTGCTTTCTGGACTAATGTTGCATTCTATAAGCAGCTGAGAGAAGTCTCCCAATCACTACCACTTGTTCTCGTGGGGGATTTCGACTTACTAGATGTCTGCTGGAAATAAAATACAGCAGAG
>NW_010396123.1:0-16537 GCF_000710305.1 Buceros rhinoceros silvestris
ATATATATATAATCATGTATAGGTATATGTATCTGACCAGGCAGCATGGTTGTATGCAGACAGCAAGCTTTTCTGTCTATTAGAGTATTTCAGTTCCTTAAGAGGAACTAATAATTCTGGCAGTATATCTGACTTGCCTTGGATGATGGCATAGACTGAACCAAAATACTTGTTGTTAGCAGCCAGAGACATTATTTTAATTCAAGTGAATTTCTCTTTGGCTTCCTAGTGATTTCCATTATTTGGATGTCAATGTCGTTACTAGCAAGTTACTTTATTTACTGTATATATGTATGTATTACTTCACCTTGCTTATGGAGGTCTATTCAATGTCTTTTGATAAAGTTCAACTTTCTCTTAAATATGTATTATTCCTTCTAAGAAATTCCCACTTCTATGACAAAATGAACTCTTTACTATAGGACAGGGTTCTCATTTTTCTGTGTAACCTTGAGCAATTCTGTGGGACTGTTTCTTCCCTGGTGAAATGAGAATATAGACCCTTTCTTTCTGAAAATAACTCAGGTTTTCAGGTGAAAACAACATGAGAAACGGGCATAGTTAGTTATCAGAGTTCATGCAAGAGATGATGTCACGTCTGCAGATCCGTGTGCAGCAACAGGGCAATCTGCTGATGCTACTCATTTCTCTAATGTACAAATGTGCTGTTTTATAATGTAATGTACACATGTATAATGTAATATAATGTATAAATGCTAGACCTTTCTCCAATAATCCCTACAGATACTGTATATAAAACTTTAAGCTCCTATTTTATATGTCTGTTTTTCTGAACAAAAAACCCGTCACTCGCAAATGGAATATTTTGTGGCATTGCTGTGATTTTAAAAACAGAGGATCTGGACAGACTGCAGTGAATAACGCTTCTCATGTTGAAGTCAGTGCAGTCAGGTTTCTCATCTTCTCTTCCCTCATCATTCTGTTTTCCTTTCAGTCATATTGCTTGTTTAATCGCAAGTGAATATAGTTTTGCTATGAGAAGCAGGCACAGAAGATACTATGATTTTGTTTTGTTTTGGTTTGTTTGTTTTTAGATTCAAACCATATGCAGGGAATGGATATTCAGTGCATCTTTCTTCCTTTAAAATATACCTAGTAATTTATTTTCTCTATCCTTTCCCTTTTCTTTTGTTTATGCAACAGGAATCTCCTAATTTTGCATGTTTATTTATCATGATATTTAGTTGTTGTTGTAATATAATAGCAGAAGCTCACATATTATATATATTTGTACTGAGTGTGATACTATATTGGATGTCTAGTGAATTTTTCCTAGTAGCTGCAGGTAATATAATTCTTTGTCAAGCTGCTGTCTAATTCAATAAAAGAAATAATAAGCATGAAGATTCCTTTATTGGCTGGGAATTTATTTCTGTTCAGAGAACTGCTTTTTACAGTGAATTTAGTGAAATATTGAAGGTCTCTCCAACTTCATGGCATATCAGTTGAATGAGCTAGTCCATCTTTATTAAGTTCATTTTGGTATTTTGAAAGCCATTTCGTACCCTAGCTCAAGGAAGTTAGGATACCTATTACTTACAGGAAGTGAGAAAAATAGTATAATTTTATGAGAAGCTATTTTAGGGTCAGCTTGCAGAAAACTAAATGAATAGGAAGTCACAGTTCCCAACAGATGGCAGATAAAGTGACTAATATTAGAAGATCTGCTGTAAGGTGCATGTTTACACTGGTTTGCAGATGTTCTGTAAAACAGCCTACAGCTTCACTTGAAACAACAGTGTAAATCAAAGTTTCAAAGTTTTGGTACTGTATGGGTTAAGATGGCCACAGTGGGTCTAAGTCCCCCTGCCCTCTCCTTTCTCTTCCCTCTAAGCATGTGAAAACTTTGTTGCCACTTTCGTGGAGGAAGGGGTGCCACAACCCTCTCGGCTTCTCATTGGAGCCGAGGCATGTCGATCAAGTGCCTCTGTGTCTAAGCGTATAAAAAGCCGTGATCTGCAACATTCCCTCAGCGCACACACATTTGATTTTCCACCCAGGACTGAGAGAGAGATTCCATCAGAGAGAGAAAGCAGAGTTCCTCCACATGGCAGTAAAAGGGTCTTTCATGTTTAAGTCTCCCATTTCCTCAAGGAGGGTGGAAGGAGATGCAAGTCCCCATCCCCAAACCCCACCCCGTAGCGAGAGTTCCACCAGCGAGGGACGAGAGAGCGGACTATCCTCCGTACTCCAGCGATGAAGTCATCCTGCTGGGGCAGACATAGCACTGTCACCCGAGAGACACACACAACACCCCTGCCCACGGCCTGTGGAACAGCAGACACCGAGTCGTCTTCTACGAGGGGTGATAGGGGAAGACACTTGTGAAAGTTTGCCCTAAATAGTTCGTTCTCGGACTGAAATTTCAGAGTTAAAAAGACTGTGACTCTCCCTTCCACCACCCCTCATCCCCTCAGTTGTTGTGTTGGTGACACAGGGTTTAGGTCTGAACAGGCTTAATACAATAAATAGAAATTTGAAAGAAATTGATGGCTAATAACTTCAGTGTATGCAGTCAGGGTAAGCTGGAAGTTCACAATGGGATTTCTTAGAAGGAGTAGGGTTCTTCAGCAAGGTTGGACACTTATTCTTTGAGGAATAAGCAGTAAAAGAACTGATGGAGATAATTCAGACATAACTTTTTAGGTGGTTTTTTTTTATTATTCTTTCTAGGCAATGATTCAAATAATTAACCATAAAATGCTTGTAAAGGCTAGAAAGAATCTCCCTAATTGCCAGTGCCAGAGTAAGCATTGGAATGGGAACATAAAAGTATCAATGGTGGAAGCGGATAAATTATGGAAACATTGTCTGAACTTTGGGAACTAGAAACAAGGTTTTCACAAATCCAAACAACACAAAATACACTTTTAGACTAAATAGAGTTCATTCTGCTAAAAGTCTGCAGAGAAGGAGCCAAGGTAGGACCCTCAGGACTGTCGTAGGTGAAAATAACTGAAATTATGAACACTGACAGGGAGTGGATAATTGTGTTGTGTGGGTGAACGTCTGAAATGGAACTTTTGAAATCTCAAGCAGATGCTTGCTAGTTGATAGCTGCAGTCAGTGAAAGGTAAGCGTAGGTTTGGATAACACCTGCACTGAACAGAAGTGCCACAACCTGAAACCTCCAGGTAATAAAGAGACGTGACATAAAACTGCCAGTTAGGAAGCTGATCACTAGTGCTACTGCATGTAGATTAGATAGGACATTCAGGGGGGATGGAGGTTGGGAAAAAAGAAGGTGAAGATTTTGACTGGAGTAGAGATCCTGGAAACTAGGATTGATCCCAGAGAGCAGAGATTTCTGGAGATAAGTGTTGGGGGTTGTCCAGGGACTTTGGCTGGTAATGTCAGAGACTGTAGCTGCCAGCAGTGGCACAGCACAAACCAACATGAGTTTCTGCCTGACCTTCCTGAACCAGCTGTAATCTCATTGTGGGGAAGGGGTATGAAGGCCTGATGACTCTAGCGCTATGGAGATGCAAGTGAGCATACAGTGGAAAACCAAGTCAGGTAAGAGCACTAATTTTGTGAGTTCAAAAGAAATCTGGTACCCAGATCCGTTACAGGTCTGTACAGTTTCCTTGGTAGAATTAAAAGTCTGGCAACTTCCCTTTCCTAATATATATAATGATACATAACTCTATAAATTTCCCTTAATAATAAAAAAAAATGTTTTCAAAATATGGGCATCAAGAAATGTACTGGCCCAGACACCCTGAAACATTGGCTGTGAAATCGAATAATTAGTACCGTAAAACACAGGACAAAGTCTAGATTCAAATAGCTGGTGTTTTTTTTTTATTTAGCTCTATGGACTAGAATTTGAAAGGAATGGGGAGCAGTAGCGAATTGCAGTAGAAAACATGTGAAGCACTTAAATAGAGAAACTAGCAATTGAATATAACTCTTCTGGTAGTAATGGAAAAGTTGCTTGCAGTTCACATCTTTGTTCGATAAGTCATGTTACCCAGGAGCAGCTTTTTGCTTCAGAGTGTCCGTGGGTGGAATCGTGTGGTTTAGAATCTGCTGCTGTAATCTTTCCCTCATTGCTTCCTGTGGTAGGTTTTAGGATATTCATGGTAATGGAATAAATTAATACTCCTCTATCAAAGCAATTCCTTAAACTTTGGAGAATTCAAGATAGGCTTGTAAAAAATGTAAATAAGGCAATAAAAACTCAACAGAATTCTGAAATTTATGCTGCAAAAATGTTCGCTGTGAGAGCAAATGAAAAACAGAAGAAAGGAAGACCTTGTGCTGTTCTTTCTTATGAGTCACTACTGGAGGAATGGAATAGTTAATGAAATACTGGGAAGGTATCTGTTGTATTAATAAATATTTTTAGTCAGTCTGAAAGAAAAAAACATTTTGATTTTCTGCAGAGGCTCACAATTTATATGTGAATCTAACCTCTCTGCTGCTACTTTTTGAGCATTGTAGCATGCAAAAAGGAGAAATTGTTGAACAACACACATGGGATGGCATTAATATGTGGATATGGTAGGCATTTGAAATAGATTAATGAGGAATGTACTGAGCACAATAACATTTAACAAAGGGCTTTATGTTCAGTTTTGACCTTGTCTGTCTTTGTTCCTTTGGAGTATAATACCCAGAATGATTTGAGCAATGAGTAGAAATGCTGCTGCTTCTGTCTCTTTCTTGCTGCCTGAGATTTGTTGCTAAAGGCTTGACTCCTTAGAACCCACTCCTACAAAGTTGTAGCTGGAAACTGAAAAATCAAATAGGTTGCCACAGCTACCCACGTGTACTTAGAACACTAAGCACCAACTTGCAGCTACGATTTGTTTTACACACCCACCTCTATATTTACCTGAGATCTCTTAAAGCTGAGTTTGGAACATATTGAAGTCACTTAAACTAACATATTTACATCGAAGGATCTCTCTTATTCCCAACTAATTGACACTTGAGATTGCAGAGCTTTAAATTTAATAATAAATGAACTATGCTTTTCTAGACCTTCATTCTCTGTATTTTGCATTAAACGGGATATTTCATGTATGGTAGAACTTTTTAACATCATCATTTCATGAAGTATGTTGTATTGAAAATTACCCTAAATTGTTTTCTTGTTCCTGTACTATATATGTTTCTGATTTGTCTGCGAGACTTGGAAAAGATTTCAAAAATGGAATGCAAATTAAAAAAAAAAACCCCAGGATTCCTCTATTCTCAGAATATGAAATGGTTAAAAAAAAAAAACTTTGCTGTGCCTTCCTGTGTACTAATCTCTAAAGTATAGTTTATTTTACCAACTTGATAATCCAGAACCATGGTGTTTGTGCTATCAGTCTTTCACATTCCTATGGATAATCAGTTTGTCTTTTCACCAAATGTTTATCCTAGTGCATAGGATATTTTGCAGCATACTGCAATTTTGCAGCAAGTTTGTAGCAAATTTTTCAGGCCTTCCCTAATCCTTGCTCTATGATGCCATCACACCGTATTATTTGTTCGCAAAACTGTTTACAATATCAAATACTATAATTGAATTTAAATAATAGTGGTAGAAAGGGGTACCCTACACAGACAGAATTAGTCAGTTCAGAATTTCACTTCCCAAAGAAACCCATCTTAATCTGAGGAGTGTAGTTGGACATCTGAAGGTGAGTATTTTCTTCTGCCAGCATTGCATGACACTACTCTTACTCACTTTAATTTCTAAGCAAACAGTGGAAGAAAGAAAACAACTTAGGTACTTCTGCCATTTGGTGTATTTTATATCTCAGTGTACACAGTATCATACTCAGCGTGCTCCAGACTATGTCTTTTGAAGGGTCCCCAGAACAGTAACTTGTACATACATACATAATTTTGACCTTTTAAAGGCATGATAAACTTCAAGACATTAACCTTGAACACACATTTACGAGAAAGAATGGTGCAAACAAAACAGCAATACAAGGTGATCACCATGACAATATTTTGCAGTATTTGACAAACTGCCAAAGCCAATACTGCTGAAATGTTAATTCAAGGAGAGGGAAAGCCCATGGAAATGCCTTTATAGAAACAATGAATAATGGGACAAAAGTACCTGCTGAGTATATGGATCATTAGTGTTCTAGACATGAAACTTAGCTGTTTATTTCTCTTTAGAAGCTGTTCATTTACAGGTGAGACACTCACTGGGAAAGAAGGATTATAGGGCCAGGGAGGAAAAGGTAACGTACTCTGTCAAAACTGTGGAAGAGAATCAAGACAATGAAAGAGACTGTGTGTATGGAGGTTCTTTGCCTTCCTCCTTCTTCCTCCTTCTTCCGTCTTTGTATTGTTTAGAAAGAGAAGTTTCTATGATGAGATAAACTTGGAACTAGCCAAATAAGAAGTCAGGAGAGCACTCCAACCATGTTATCCATCAGTCATGGAAAGAAAGTAAACAGAGAGCATGTGTGAGTTGGGTGATATTGAAAGTTATAAGGCAATTTTCTCTTTCAAAACAAAGTAAAAGACCTAGCAAAAGCAATGGATTGAGAATTATAAAGAAAATCAAACTTGTAAATAATAAAATACTCAAAAAAGAGTAAAGCTGTATTTTAAATAGAGTTTAACAGCTGAGTTGGATCTGGCAGTTAGTGAGTTTGGATGACTCCAGTATTTGTCTTCATTTGCTAATGCTGGGGAAATACTTCCTCGCTTTTAAAAAGAGATTCTAAATCTATTACACACAAAGCAAGTGCATTTGTAATAAAAAAAGAAAAAGAAAAAATATAAATTCAGTATCTTTGGGAACTATCAATGGGATTCATCGTTATGCTAGAGATGAGAACTGAGAGTGGCAGTCACAAAATCATGGCTTGCTTTTCTTATGGCATGCAAGGTATAAGCTGTCAGCTGCAGGCAGCTGTAAGACCAAGTGATTCCTGAATTTTTACCTTCTTTAATAATTTTCAATGTTTGTATACTTTTGTGTAAGTTCTGATCTTCATGAGGTGGAGCAACTGAATGGTAATACTAGCCATGAGGAAAGAAATGCTAAGATATATTTTGAAAAATTGCTATGAATTAAAAAATTGCCAAAAAATCATATGATACTGAGTAGAGCATAAATTAAAATGCATGCTGTAGTAAAAATGTCAAATAAGTCGTTCACTATGATAACTTATAACAAGTTTATTTTTACAGTGGTGATGTTTTTTGTGAAAAATTAAAAATGGGAAGAACATTGACTAGATAATACCAGATTAATACTTACAAATTATTGTTTCTGTTTATATCAATATTGGAACCTAGAGCCAGTTTGTACATGAAAAATACCTCAAATCTCTCGAAGATTTTATAAATATGCATGGCTTGCTCAATTCACTACAATTTCTGTTGATTTTTTTAAAACATACTTGCATAATTCTTCTGATCAGTGAAAACACGTGCAAGTAAAATATATATTGGAGACTTTGTCATTGTTAATATCTAACCTAAAATAGAATGGTAGTAACTTTTCGTGAAATATATCCGATTACTAAGTAATCAAATGTCCACAAACACAGTTAGTTGGAAATTCTTCTCATAGTAGCATTCATAAAGCCCTATAAAAATGGATAGCTTCCCGCATTGTGAAGGAGCTAGGCTTCAGCTCCCACCTCTGTATATATTTTATATCTTTAACCCATCAATTAGCAAGCAATTTTATCAACGCGGTCTAATATATTTACAGAATATAAAAGAATTGTTAGGAAACGGAGCTTTTCAGCAGCTAAAGGTGCATATTGTTTTGAAGATCCAAGATCTATCTTTAAGGATGATATGCTTGGAAGGGGAAGAAACATGTATTTGTCAGTTTTCTCTGTGAATCAGGCTCAGAATTGTCAGTCTGAGTCACACGCAGACTGTGGAATAAAGCTGATCTGCCTACAGAGGAACTGTTGTGTGAAGAGAGATGTTAGCCATCATTCAGGAACTTAAAATTAGGTAAAACATTAAACCAGTTAAAAATTTTCACTGCTGTGTGCTAGCCATCATAAAATAAGATTCCAGGACCTCTTGCTGTGCAGACTCTGCATGCATCTGCTGCAAGGCACATATGGAGTGCAATCATGAGTCAGAAAACATCAACAAAACTAGTTTCTTTTTCAGATATGGAGTTCACCAACTTAAAGTGCTGTAAGCAAGGAATTAAATGACTGTCTTGCACATGACATGCAGCCCCTCCTGCCTCTCCTGCAGTTAAGCTCAGGAGAAACTTTTCAGGGTCCTATCTAAAAATGGCATAAATGCCAGTTGACTCTGGAACCTTTAGGAAGAGAGAGCCTGTTCATAGGAAAAAAATAGTTTGCCTTCTTGAATTTATTAAAGGGAAATTTGATTAATTTTTATGACTGCAAATATGCTTTAAAGGGTGAGTGGTGGAAAGTTCCTTGAAAAGTTACCAAGCATTGATTAGGCTTTATATGTTTTATAAAACAATTCAGAAGATCAGAGAAGAAAAAACCATAAAAAATAACTCACTAAACAATCTTCACTAAAAGAAGAGTCCAGTTGATGGAGACGTTTAATTTCGATGGAGACATTCAGATATTTACTGATCTGAATATGGAGGGTGAAGACAGCAAAACTGAAAAAAAGCAACTTAGTCAATGAAACTTTCCCATGGAAATCAGATACAGAAAAGAACAGCTGGCATCAAGTGACACTCAGAGAAATAAAAACTGGAAAAAACCCACAACAAACAAACCATTTATTAAAGTGATAGCAATTACTGGTAGTCACTGGAATAAGTCATGATAATATCTCCTTAATTTAGAGTCTTTAAGATGTTTGTAAGCTCACTATAATGGATAGAACTTATAACTTACATGCTGCAAAAACATCGGACACTTGATGAGACCAGCATGTAAATATTTCATAAACACACACACACAAAAAAAAAGAAAAAAAGGGGAAAGTTTTCTCCTTCCATATTGAAATTAAAAGTGACTTTCTTTTTCCTTTTTTGGTGACAGATAAGAAATTACTGCAAAATATTCTCCTTTCTTGGAAATCAATGAAAATCTGTTCACTGTTAAAAAAATGGAGATGTTGGGCCGTTATTTCTTCACTAATTTATGAGAACAAGTAATAGAGAGAAGTGCATTACTAACCACAAGATTAATGTTTAGAAGGAGTAAAAGATCCATAAGGGCTTTGTTTCTGATCAGATGGAGAATGTGGTAGTAAATGCTAGATAACTGTGAGAAGGATGATGTACCATTTGCAAGTACTTTGCAACAGAATGAGAGGAATTGGCTGTGCAGTATAAAAAAAGCATTTAGTTGATTTAACTGTACTGTGTTTCCCAAAGCTTGCAAATTTGGGTATTTTGCATTGCAAACTCAAAGGACTCAGCAAAGCATTGTTCAACCTTTAAAGGATAATCTGTCACATGAATCAGGAAAACTCTTCAGCATATAATATTGCCATTTTTTCCTTTTGCCAGTACCAAAGCAGCTTGTGAATATCCCTGATCATCTTCTTAATCCTTCCCTGAAATCATAAACTGTCTGTAACAACCCAGTGTGGTGCCTTAGAGTACTATATGTAGACAAATATGTAAGCTTACAATATTGACACAGGCTCAGGAAAAAGAATTTTTATCCATGCTGAGTTTCTCTCTGAGTTGGTTTTTTTTATTATTATTTGTTTTTCTAGTGATGGATATGTGGCAAGTGAATGAAACAGGAATGTATAGTGCCAAAAACTCCATAGTGCCCATCTTGCATTCACATTAAATAGGTTCACAGTAGATATAGGAAATGAGAAAATTTGGACACAAATATAGTTTAAAAGACTGTATTGTTTACGCAAGGCATTTTTTATTACATTTTGCAGTGGCGATTGTTTTTGTGAAATATTAAAAATGAGAAGAACATTAACTAGATAAAGTAAATAATTATGAGCTATTGTTTCTGATTAAATCAATATTAGAATCTAGAATCAGTTTATACATTAAAAATACCTCAAATCTCAATAATACCTCAAAATGATGGAAGAAATTTTTCTTATGGTTTTATACACGCATAATTCTCTTTCTAGGACTCCAAGCATTGAAGTGAAAAAACACCTTGAATTAAATCCCATGCTAAATCCAAAAGGCAAGGCCAATGTACTGCTGCCTCATTTATATCCAGACTGAGTAAAGCAGTTGGAAAGCGTGAAGTATATTGTATTGACCTATTAGCAATGTGGAAGTGCAGCTTTAGAACTCAGTCTCAAATGCATCAGAGTTATTTAATCTTGAGTAAGATCTACCAAATGAAGCCTGCACCCCAGAACCTTATTCTTCTGCTGACAGGTTCACTGAGCTCTAGCATTGTTTCCTACGAGAAGAGGGGTGGTGAAGGGTAGTATTTTTGTACAGATTATCCCAATTAAGAATTTATTATTAACTTCAAAATAGCTGGGTGAAATATCACAATAGAAATGATGGATAGAATTGTAACTAAAGACAGGTACAAGTAGGAATCAGTGCTCGAAGATGGTAGAAAGAAATCCTGAAAATTTTAACTGCACAATTCAAAAAATTATGATCAAAGAGAAAAAGTGCCAAGTTAGTCTTCTTAAATGAAGTCTTCAGGAGATTTGATTTATGATCTTCAGTTAAAATCACATGAATTAAAGCTCTTTGGAGTTTAGAGATGTCAAGTAAAACTGTATTAGCCAAAATCTTCAGTTTCGAATGTTACTGATATTCCAAGGAATTACATACATGTGAAGTGCTGCGATTTTTACATATCTATTCTTGTACACAAAGCTTTTAATCTAAAAGGATTAGAATAGATTGTGATTGTCCTGTGTGGCTTCTTAGGGAAGCAAGAAGAAAGCTTCCTTCCTGTACATGCTTTGTTGGCATAGGATTCAACTATGTTTCTTCCTTTATGTGTAGTATTCACCTTTTAAGAGCTGCAGTGGTACATGAACTAAGAGGTATGCACATTATTCTGGCAAAATCAGCACAGAGAGATACGATAAACCAGAAGTGCATGTTCTTGTAGATAGTTTATACATATATGCATGCTGTAACAGCAAAATCTTCCTTTCCCACTGTCAAGGAAACACATAAAAATGACTGTTAATTCATCTAGTTACTCTGAAAAATGCAAACTCTGCCTATTCTTTTCTTGACAGAAATATAGGTACTACTGTATGCTGTATTTTCATGATAGGGTTGCTCTGATGTAGTAGGATGGTATCTATACTTTCAGCCTTTAATTGTCAGAAATATGAGGATAGGGAGGACAATGCTGGTTCCTCGAGTTTAATTTGCATCATTAATCAGATTGTGCTAATCTCAAAGTCAAGGAAAAAATTACCTTGTGTCCAGCCTACATACTCTGCAAGGGGGATGATGGCAGTGTGGTTCTATACCAATGGTGCATGCATATGTGTATTCTCTCACCTACCTTGCCTCAGCACTCCTTTGGCAAGCTGCCTTTTTCCTTGGTTTGCTCTTGGTATGATTGAACAAGACCTAAATCTATGTTCCTTTGTTAGTAAATGTCTTAGCAATATGTAGAGAGGACAGTCCTAGCTCAAAGCCCAAGTCACGTCAGGTACGTACACCATGCAGCTGGATGCCTGTGAGCTCTGTTGATAAAATTCAGGGAGATCACAATCAGAACTACAACTATCACTAGATCCATATCTGGTGCTAGGTGTTATATGAATGTTCTGGAGGAGCGTGAAGCTGGGCGGAGGTCTGGGGTTATCATTCTTCCATTTTTCTGCCCTGGACAAATGAGCTGTTACCTCCACCCATGCAGGTGTAACTTGATGGACTTTGTGCCATTAACATAAGTGATAAGCTTGTCTACAGTTGTCCCCACACTCATGTCTATGCCAATGGTGTAATGTAAAAAAAACCTAGGTATAAATATTGCCCCAATATTGACCCTAAATTGGCACAGGAGAGGACACAGAACCATACCGGTGGATGGATTGACAAATTCACTCCCCCTCTCCAACCCCCCACTGGGTAAGCCCTGTGGGTAAGAATCTCTGCCTTGGCCTACACTGAGTTCTTGCATTAACAGGCTTATTTTACCATGTAGCCGAACTACGACGCAGGTTGTAAGGTTCTTCTGTATCGGACCTATGCCGTCTCTCTGATAAATAAGCTATAGCTAACCTGTGGTTCATTTATCAATGGCAATGCAAAAAGAACTTGTAAATGTTGCATTGCAAACAGACTGTCAACACTTGTGGCCCCAATTTTGCTTGTCTTGCATATTCGGTGTCGGCCTTAGAAAGACCAGTTTTATTTCCCCCCCTTTTTTTGCAACACAATACTGCTGCAACACTTTGCATTAGTTTAAGCACTGAATATTTTTTTGCAGATGTCTATGGGATTTAACAATGCGAAGTCCATTTGTATTGAAAGTAATTTGAGGCTGTGTGGCTTGATGTCCTAATTATCTTTGACTTAATTGTATTATTTTCTGATTTCATACTCTCCCCTATTCTGATTCTGCTATAAAAAAGCAAATAATTACTTGGGGAAAAGAAGTAGTAAACAGTAGATAGTGTCCTGTCTATAGCTGATGAGTGCAGTAGGTGGTAGTATATTTTCATAGTCAGCGTTCATATCCATAAACAGATCTTTAAATTACCAAACAAAAGCTAATTTCGTAACTTAATATATGAAGGCTATGAACACCCACATTCAAATCATGAATTTGGTAGGGATTGTTTTACTTTAGCTCTCTTGGCAGAAATGTTATTGCAAAGAATGCGTGCCAAAAGGGAAGGGAAAAAAAAAGATATAAGCAAACCACACACCGTTACTATGGTTATCATCATTTTAATGGAACCATTTGAAGGCTATTTATCCTTGACATTTTGAAAGTGAAGTTCAGTCAATTGTGCAGAAGGGAATACAAACGCATGCATTCATCCTGACTTAATACATCTTCTGCTTTTATTTTTTTAAAAAACCCTATGCGTAGCCATGAATCCAAATCCTGTTTTTTCAATAATTTGTTTACCTATCCGTACTACTTTTCAAAATAAACATGAATTTTATACTGAAAAAAAGTTATTTCATTGCCCGTGTTTGTATTGCTGATAATGACACAGAAAGAAACAAAGAAAAAAACACCCAAAACTACAGAAGAGATTATTTCTCCAGTTCTGCTTTTCATTTAATATTTCTCTAATAGGATATAATTTTTTCAAAATGGGGTTTTTTTTTGCTGGTGATGAAGTACCTTGGAAGTTCACAACCACTTAACCCATCCAAACTTCTATTAAGCTCCTTTCAATGCACCTGCAACCAAGAGCATCTCTATTTTATAAATGTTGTTTACAGACAATACTCTTAGATCTCCCTTTGAAGAACAGTAGAGGCTGATGCAGGCACATGTTGCAGTATCATCTGCATCACATATCAAAAGTCGGATTCAGTTCCTGCAGACCTGGACAACCACTGTAGTAATTGCAATAATTTAATTGCAGTGTAGTAGTAATCGTAATAATTTAACACACCAGAACACTGAAGTTTACTGGGTTTGTGTGGCAAGGTTTTGGTAGCAGGGAGTGGCATCTGTGAGAAGCTGCTAGAAACATCCCCCACATCTGATAGAGCAGAGCAAGTATTTTTACTTGCAGTCACAATGAGGGCCTATTTCATTCCTTCAGTACCAAGCCAGAAACATATGTGGCTTGCTTTGTTGCTGTCATTTTACGGTGGTCACAGAATACATCCAGGAGAAAAACTAGTTAGAGGGCTAGTGACTGAACTTGTTTTTTTCTTAGAGAAAGATCCTTCTCAGCATAGACAAGAACTACTATTAGTCTACGAAGATGGCTTGGTTTTGCGTTAGCAACATGTGGGTCCCTTCACTAAGTACTGAATATCAAAGATCTAGCAGTGTTTGCTGCAAGCTATTTTCTTCTGCTGAAACTCATCCTTTGGCTCACAAATAGCAGCGTGCCCACGTAAAAGACAGGAGTTGGAAAGAAGAAGGGGTTCCAGAACAAAGTTCTGTACAAAATCCTAGCAAGATATGCCCACACCTAATTTAGTCGTTTTTCTATCTGTCATGCCTCAGACACCACAGTGGGTGGAACTGTTTGACTGGTGTGCTGCTGTAAGAGAAATTGCATTTTTCTGGTAGTCTTGTTTTCCCCGAATAGCTAGGCTCCATCTCAGCTGACCATATAGGAATTCCAGTGTCTTGTTTTAGTCAGCTTCAATGAGGTGCCTGAAGTTAGGTAGTGCTTGTGCCTCTCCAAGTAGCTGTACAAGCCCTTGGTCTGCAATAAGCACTTAGGTACAAATTTCACTGCTTGAAAGTTGCAGTGAATTTGGCATGTACCTGACATGTTTCAGAAGTGGTTTAGATGTTTGACTAATCTGACCCCTGAAAAGAAAATAAAATATACTATACCTTGCAGAAAATCTTGTTGGATGGTTAAAAGTCTGTCATTAGCTTATTAATTATCATATCCAGTAATGGGTTCTGCTGTGTTGAGGGAGATGAAGCCATGTGGTCTTTGTCTGGTTTGCTAAATGCTTCATTATTCTTCCCAGCTGGAGTTTTATTGTGCATGTATTTGTTTTCTGTACTGCATTATGAAAAGAATATGCTGCTGCGGGGTTATGGCAACAAGCAGGCAGCGCACTTGCTTTAAGAATGAGTCATTTTTGTCCAGAGACAAAATGTGTGAAGAGCAGATTCAGACTGAATATATACTCTCTATAACTTTTATTTTTAATAGATTATCCTTGTGATAAACTGTAACGGCAGAAGGTGCATACATCAGTCTGGCATGTACCTGCTAGAAAATAAGTATTTAATTCACCTCTGCTCACCCGTGGCATGTATCTCATCCAGTGCCTTGCCCAAGAGCACACAGATCCATGATTTTACCATCTGTGCTCAAAGGGATGGAGATTTAGGAATGAGACCTGTTTTTCAAAGATGTTTGAGAAGCCAAGGATGCAAGTAGATACTTACTGAGATTTTTCAAGGAGGCCTGAAGAGGCCTCTTATTCCTCCGATTTCCTGAAAAACACAGTGTGATCTTCCTTAGCGTTTCTGTAGGGCCAGCATTGCCCACCTTTGTCCAAGGATGCTTAAATGCTTTATGAAGTATGTCTCGTGGTAATTAATGTGGTTAATTCTACCCTATCTCTGAAAATAATTGCTGATGGCCTGCGGGAATTCTGCACAAAAGGCCAAGATTGCTATGTTATCTTTAGGAGTGGAGATTCCTTAAGCTGGCATAAATAATACCTGGAGGAGGGGGTCTTGTGAGGGTGAGGTGGTCCTGGTTTGGCTAAGTGAAGAAATAAGCAAATGTTGAAGGTCCCAGTGTCCAAACAAAGACCTTTGCCTTATTAACTGCTGAATTATTATTAAAATTCATGCTCCCCGATGTGTTAATGAGCCACAAGCAGTACATGCTAAACATATATGACTGCGTTACTCAAACCTCCACCCGAATCAGGCTAAGTGTCACCTAGGAGATAGAGACAAACAGAGTCAGGATGTAAAAAGCCAGGAGGGGTAATATTTGGTTGGGGAGAAAAGACTGAAGACTTAACGGGGACTGTCGACGAGCTGTACTTCTCTTCCTCGACCCAAGACGGGGACGCCTTCTTGGTAAGAACTGCTCTTTCTCATACAGTGAAAATACCCAATATAAGGGGTCTTTTTGCTAGCATTACTATTGCAGTAAGTGCATTTGTTAGAGGCAATTCCAAATCTATGATACCTGTCTTATATCTGTTTTAATAAACTTCTGTTATTTTTATTGGTTTTGCAAAACCAGTTCAGTGAAAGTCCTTCGGGCTCTGGCAGGCAAATGTCAAATTCTTAAACTCTCAAACTCTCTTTTACTATTGTGAGACTGTTTCAGAGCAGGCCTATAGGGCAAAAGTTAAACTCTTTCCTTTAACATGACGTGGCTTTGGTGTTCAATTTCTGCAGAATTTTTTCTAAAAGAGAGCTAAATAATGTTAAATGGTTTTTACTTTTCCTTCTTGACTTGTAATACAGGTTTCCTGATTCTCTTTAGGGCAACATAAGTATCACCTCTCTTAATAGCTAAAGTTAAATAATTTATGCAATATCCTATAATAAATCTGCAAAGAGTAGGGACTAGAACTTTTAACTTCCCCTCATAGTGGCTCCCCTTTAGCACCTGTTAAGGGTCGAGGTCCCGAGGTAACAACTCCTCGAATTCCTTAACGATGCCCTCTGTCTCGCCCGAGACAGAAAGGGTTTAAGGGAAAAGAAGAAATTCACACCCCAGGCTGCGTTTGGGAAACTGAAACAAACTTTTAATGAACAATAAATCCACACAACTATACACTACTATATATATATATGTATATATATGCACAACCGAAAACAGGGGAAAAACCAAGAAGAGAGGACTCAGATAACCAGGTGCAGAGGGGAAGAGGAGAAAAAGTCCTTAACAGTCTTGTTTAAGGTCAGATCTCTTGGCAGGCACCCAGCAATGAGGTGGGAGTGAAAACCTTGCAGCTGCTTCCAGGCAGAGCAAA
>NW_010396123.1:16581-33584 GCF_000710305.1 Buceros rhinoceros silvestris
TGAAGAGTATAAAAAGTCCTTAAGAGTCTTGTTTAAGGTCAGATCTCTTGTCAGGCACCCAGCAATGAGGTGGGAGTGAAAACCTTGCAGCTGCTTCCAGGCAGAGAAAATGGAATTCTTCTCGCGGCATGACGGTGGGGGAAGAAACCCCCGCGCAGCAAATCTAACAGCAGGAAAACTCCCTGCACGGAACAGCCGGGAGTCCGGATATCTCACCTGATTTCAGACGAGACTCATGGCAGCAGTAGTTCAAAGTCTGTGATCCTCAGCAATCTGGGGGTGCAGGCCCTCAGCTCTCGGGCCTGGTCGCTGGTCTCGGGCTCGCAGCAGTCCCACCTCTGTGAAGCCGTCCGGAGTCCGAGAGAGAGAGAGAGAGAGAGAGACACCCCTCCAGCCTGCTGCCTTTAAAGGCTCCCGACGTAACGTTGCGTTCACCTGACTCCCTTAACCAATTAAATGCAGAGTTATTGTACTGCATGGAATAATTCTATTTGTCCATTTCCCAAAACAAGGAAGCTTCAGCTCAAACCAGAACAGCACCATACTTCCTTTTTTGGATGGAGTACTACATGGTTTTTGAACTTGTTTATCTTTTCAAGGTTAAGGTCAGAGCCCAGGTACCCATATTGGACTTGGTCTAACATGAGGCTCTGCTCAGGTGGAGTTGGCAGTTGCACTGGTTGGTAGGAGTCAGTTGTGGTGGGGTACAAGTTTGTAGATGGGAAAGGGCTTTGCAGGGCTACAGAGCAGGTCTTTGAGAAAAGTAGATTTCCATGCGGGCTGGTGCAAAAGGTAGAACACAGCACAAAACCAGGGTCAGTGCCCTCTGTTGTGAAGCAGATGGACTGCTGAGCCTTCTTCCAGTTGGAGCGTCTATGGGGCTTTATCACTTGATACATGATGTTCAATAATTAAGCCCAAAAGCTGTAAATATGTGCAAGTCTATTATGCCAGTGACATATACGTTCAGTAGATACTCCTGGGGGTATGAAAGTCCTACATACCAGTGGATTAACATGATAGATTTACAGAAGATTTCTATCTCTATTTGAGGACTGACAGTAAATCTCACAGGCAGTTGACCTGACAGTCAGAGATGTATCAGATAAGAGATTGCTATAAATCAAAGTAACGTTTTCAGATTTTGTAGTAACTGAAGGCTGGTAACCCAGCTGATTGTCATGGGCAAGATGGTAAAAGAGGAGAATATCTCTTCAGGTGGCATCAGCACGCATGTATAACATTCACATTGATCTCATCTATCTCTAAATCTTTTAGTACTCTGCTGGAATACTAGGCTGGATTACTCTTATACTCCAGATTTAATACCAAGTCAGAAAAAAACCAGTATCCATTTCACGTTAACTGTGCAGTGTATATATATTTTACCCAATAAATCATGAAGGAAGTCTAAATTAAAAATACTATATTTACATTATTTGTTGTTTCTGTTACTTATCTAGCAAGTGTAAAGAGCCATGAATTGAAGCTTAGTAGTCAGTGTGGCTGATGACAAAGAATCCTTTGTGACAAAGAACATGTACTATTGTAACAGTCATGATTTAAATATCATACTTAGTATAATTATATGTACCAGAAAGTCAGTGTGGCTAATACCTTCTATTTAGAACTATTCTTCATGAAATCCAAATACACCCAGACCATTTGAGCTGGTTTTGGCTAGGATAGAGTTAATTTTCTTCATAGTAGCTAGAATAGGTCTGTGTTTTGGGTTTGTGCAGTAAACGGTGTTGATAATACAGGGATGTTTTTGTTATTGCAGAGCAGATTTTACACAGAATCAAGGGCTTTTCGGCTACCCACCCCACTAGCGAGCAGGCTGGGTGTGCACAAGAAGTTGTGAGGGAACACAGCTGGGGCAACTGACCTCAGCTGACCAAAAGCATACTCCATGTCATCATGCTCAGCATACAAATCTGGGGGAAGAAGATGGGAGTGGAACCTTCCGAGTTATCGCATTTTGTCTTTCCGAGTAATTGTTAGGCGTGATGGAGCCTTGCTCTCCTGGAGGTGGCTGAACACTTGGTTGCTGATGGCAGTGGTGAATGAATTCATCATTTTGCTTTGCTTCTGTGCATTTTGCTTTGCCTGTGAAACTGTCTTAATCATAACCCATGAGTTTTCTCACTTTTACCCACTGAGGGGGGTGGATTGAGAGAGCGGCTGTGCGGGACTCAGTTGCCAGCTGGGGTTAAGCCATGACATTATTCTAGTGTAAATTAGTCTCACTAGAACACATACAAAGGGTGAAATTCACCCTCAGATATGTTGTTCCCTGATGGCTCATTGTATGTAGGCATTAATGCTGTTAAAAGACACAGTGACTACTTCAGATCAGACACACTGCATGGTGGAAGTCCCCTCCTACAGAGATTACAGTCCAGGTCTCAGATACTGCAGCATTTTATTAACTTTTTATCAGACTCCAGCACACACATGGCTGAAAAAATTGTAATTTCTCAGAAACAAGAAGTTCTATGGTAATCATAACAAGCAGGCTGTTTAAAGTGCTTTAAAACTTCCAACAGAGTCCTTAAATGGAAAGAAGTTTGGAAATCCCAGGAGATGGAGACTGTTTAAAAGTCTTATAACCTTTTAATGTATATTTGAAACTTCTGAATTGGCATCCATTTCAATGCATTTATGAAAGTACTAAAAATCTTTTCTAAAAATGAAATCAAAGCTTGATTATATTTATTCTAAATCATACCCACGCTGAGTAAACTGACATAGCAAGTACTCGTGAATTTAAAATCTTTACAACCCCCCCATTATTATCATGTCATTCTGCTTCTCCCTAGAACCATCTTTCTAGAAGCAGACAGTAGAAGGAACAGAGAAAGAAGTATGAGGGTCCCTGGGCAAATACAGCCCTTAGTTTGGTATAGGTTGCTGTAAATATTACATTAGGAATATTAGGGAGACAAAACTAGTCTAGAATGCTGCAAGCCCTAGGCTTGAAATAAAGGCATAAGGAGTGAAAGTGTTTGGTATATTTGGAATAATTTTTACTGCAGATTCCAAGAAAGGGATGGTAATGTATAATGCCTTCAGTCATTCTCACAGTGCATTCATTTATTCTTATTATTGTAGGGAAGGAAAGGTGAAAGAGAGCAACTATACAGTGCAGGATGCATACACGAGGAGCCCTGCTGCGGCAGAGGATTTAAAATGCCACTACAATGTACTGGCTGTGCTGCCTGCACTGCAGCATCTCTTTCAATCAGCAGTGCTGGCGTCAGACTTCAACAAATACCTGTGCAGCTTGAAGCTTTAAATTTCTACCTTTTAGGAAGACAGAGAGCGCAGGAAGCCTGTGACCCTTTTTATTTAAGGAGGAACTCACAGATATCATCTCTCAATGCAAGAATTATCTTTTGGAGGGAGGCTGCGTTAAAGAGCATCTACTGTGTCAGATATTAAATGTCTCATACCCAGCTCTAGCTGAGGGTGTTTGACACATCCTTATGTGCACAAAAGCAGCTTTAAGCACCTTTGCATTGCTCTCTTCCTGGGCCAGGCTTCCATGGAATGGATTCCACTCTTAAAGGCTGCTCCCTCTTGGACAGGCTGTCGGTATCTTTGAGGGACTGTTAAAGCAGCAGGGAAACGTAGCTTGGCCACACTCCAGGCATACCTATTTCTTCTAAAGTTCCAAGAGAGCTGTTCATGTGGGCAGTTTAGCACAGAAGCTTCTACAAAAAGGTCTAACCAAAACCAGGTTAGACCAGGGCCTTTTTTAGAAAAGATTTTCTCATAACTGTGAGAGTGAGAGGTAGACAAATTGTGCAAGACTTCCTGCAAGAGAATCTCTCCTGATAGTCGACTAAGAGAAATTTCCTTTAAGGTGAGTGTGAACTAAGTGGGGAAAGAAGTGTACAGAACTTGCAGGGAAAACATATTACTCATTCTTTCTAATATTCAGCAGTAACCTGGCCATTTTTAATAAAAGTTTCTGAAACAGTAATTCATCATAAACTGGCTCATGTTGCTAGTCTTGGTACACCAAGCCTGATTTTTTGAAGAGTATCATTAATAACTTTACCTCTTCTGCCTATTGTGGTTTACCATGATATCTACCAAATGTCTTGGCTTTTTCCTCTAACTATTGTTCCTGATAATATTGTATTAAATATGTACATTTGAAATTTCTTATAATCCTTACCTTTTAAGTCTCTACTATAATGTATTGCTGGGCTTTTGTTCAAATGAAATATCTTACAAATCCTGGAAATGTTATAATAATTTAAAATTAGCTAGTCCTGCAGTTGTTTAAAGTTCTGATCGTATCAAATTTAGACACCGTATGAAAAACACAAGAACGTGGCATTTGTACTTTGTGTCCTGGTGGTTGACCTTCCTTTGTTAAACAGAAATCAATTTCACCAGTAGATATTAAATTAACAGAAATGCAACATGTAAAAATCATCTGGTGACACTTGTTTTTAAAATGGGAAGGGGTCACCTGCAGAATACTTTTCCATCTACAGCAGCACAATTTGCTGTTCTTTAACGTATGATTGGGAACAGTCTGGGAATTCCACGATTTTCCTAGTAGAGCAAAAAATCCTGAGTCTGTCTGTGTTTTAGGAGATAATTTAGAAACTAGTTGTAGAAAACTTCTTGTATTCTGTTTCAGCATACTTCTCTCTTGCCAGTTTGTTCTGATCACCTCTTTACCTCCTGATTTCACAATTCCGTGACAGTTTTGACTAAATCCTAAGAGAATTCATCAGCCTCTATTAGTACAAAACCTTTGCAAGCAATCTTTCGGTTACAATGTGGCTTTAATTCAGATAAATGCATGCAGACAAGTTGTCTTTGTAGCTAATATAGCTCTGAAGCATTTAAATTTGTTTAATGAGGAAAAAAACCAACAAGTCTTGAGTAGCAATGATGTAGCTTGTGACTGTATGTTTGAGGCAACTAGTTCAGAAACTGAAATTAGGTCGAATATGAAGATAACAGGAACAACAAAAATGGGCAAACTCTTTAGCCTGTGTGGTTCACCAAAAATTTAGAGGTCACAGGTGTGACAATAATATTGGTCAGTTTAGAGGGACAATTATATTTGTAAACACAAATGAAGAGGAGATAAAATAATGGAGCACAGTTGTTTGTACATTAATGTCCATATATCTCGTTTAAATAATGTCAGAGTAGCTTTGTGATAAGATTTTCACTTTAGCTGTTTTAAAATGAGGAAAAGAAGAATATGTTTATATATTCAATTGCTTTTTGCTTTTTTCTTATTTATGCAAGATACTTTTGACAAACATTACAATAGATTCATCATCACCATCATGTATACACATAAGATATTTTGATACTCAATAATTTTTGTATTTTTTTGTGCCACGATAAAGTCCTCATCATCTCCTCCCTGTGCCAACAGTCTAAACATCTCAGTGACTGAATGAAGAACAAAATGGAAGTTATTAATCATGAAATAAACAAACCACCTGTAGTCCTTGCTTGAAAAAGCAATTACAATAATCTATTTCTATTGTCATAATTTTGCTGAAAACATGGAAATGGATGTGGATACTCGAAATTGAATAATGTTCTAAATAATTTATCAAGACAGTTATCGTTATTACAAAGCTAGTGCAGAGGAAGGAAAAATATATGAAGTAGAGATATAATGGATGCTTTGCAAGTAATTTATACCAAATGAAATTGTTCAATTTTCACTGGGTTTGATCATCGTGAATGTTTTTGCCCACATTCCATTTTGCTTCTAATTATCATAGATATCTCAAGATAACCACATTGCTTATACCATTGCAGATAATTGTGTATATGTACCTCTATATGTGTGTCTAGATATACTTGCAATCATTTTCAAAAAAACAGTTATTCAACATACTATTATCTTTAATCAGCAAAGCATTCAATTTTCTTTTCAGGGCTGTGCAGTCCAAATATATTTTCAAAGCAGTGGTTATTTGCATTGCCCAGAATCCATTTCAGGGAGACTGAAATTGCAAAAGTGTGCTACACGTTTCTGTGAATGCTACTCCCATGTAGAATGTACTTTAAAAATAATTACCCCCACTTGGCATATGTTCAGATGCTTTGCTTATTTGTTTTACATCAAACTGCTTAAACAATGGCTTCTAAAAGCAATTTTTTTCCCAGAGGACTATACTTCTACATCTCAGAGAATGTAAGAGCAAAATTTGTATAAAAACTCCATCAAAATGAAACAGATATCTTAAGTTGTGTCCCTTAGTATTTTTATTAGAAGTGTGAAGTTGTCGACTTTTTTTAAATGAATACCTGTTTGGAAATATTTGCCCCAGGTAGCATTTGTGCGTCTGACAAAGCATGGTTTACTGTGTTTCCTTCTAGTTCACATGCAGTTTATGGTGGCAAGGCAAGAGATTTTCAAAACTGCAAGGTTGCTGGCTGCTTGTCCTTCGTGTCAGATGTGATGTTTCAGATATTTTAAGGGCAAAACAAAGATTATTGTGTTGTTTTCATTGCTTCAGCAAAAGAATTTTAGCTGTACAGGCACACCCAGCACTTCAAAACTATTTGCATATTTTAGCTAAAAGACTGAGGATGTGGAGGAGCTGGATTAGCGTAATAAATTGTCATGCTCCACGCTTCCATTCACTTTATCAAGCCAACAATAACATGTTTTATTAAAAATGAAGTGCAGTAAAAGAATGTGCAAGAGAATTGTCTTTGAAGAGATTCTTCTTCTTCAGAGAAGAGAAGATTAAAGAACTGAACTTTTTCTGCAGAGCTCTGGGCCCATGAGTGTACCCGACTGCTTCTCATGTCCCGTGCCTGTTACTCAATCAACATAAATGGAGAGTTTGAACTATTCTGCTTTTCCTAGAAGCTATAGTGGGGGTGATAGGGCTCCTGAGACCCACTGCTTGCATGGATGTTGCTGAGGCTATGTCATTGCAGCATGACATCATATGACACTGCAGCAAGAGCAAAGGGGTCCCCACTGGTGGCTAAGCCACATTTGAAGTGCTGCTTGCTGCCTCTCCACACCACAGATAAGGAGGCGCACAAGTATAGGACGACACTTACCACGTGCCAAATTTTTCCTTAGTGTATGTCAGCTGGCCTGGAGCTGTTCCTGGAAATGTTGCACGAGGAAAGCACTCAGGTGATCTCTGAACCTGGCTCTGAGCATGGTCTCGTGGTTATATCCTGGACAGTATAGGCGTTGCTACTAAGGCCAACCCTAAATGACTGAA
Organism: Buceros rhinoceros silvestris; assembly: GCF_000710305.1. Classification (NCBI taxonomy): domain Eukaryota; kingdom Metazoa; phylum Chordata; class Aves; order Bucerotiformes; family Bucerotidae; genus Buceros; species Buceros rhinoceros. The sequence continues at coordinate 23,826 of NW_010396123.1, forward strand.
ATGAAACATGATGCATCTGCAATTCTGCTCAGTCATTAAATTCTGCTTCTCGCTGTCATATCAAAATGTGGGGAAATCAGACGTTAAGAACAAGCTAATGGTTTTAACAGCCCAGTGAGGATACACGAAGAATATTTCTCTCAATATGACATTTTATTGCAAGTGTGTTACATCTACAGTGGCTTTCATTAACAAAAACTGTCTTCTTATGGCTTCAGAGCCATCCCTGATATTCTTAACACTGGCTGGTTTGTAATAAGGATTATAAAGAACTTTTTAGACTCTAGCAAAAACATTCTAATATATCTGAATATTTCTTAACTGTTTTTATTATATGATAGATAAGCGATAAAGACACCTATGATGTCCCTAGTGATACTTGCAGGGCATCAATTCTTCAGCAGTGGATTATGCTGTGCACCATAGCTGAAAGGAGTTACGAGCAAATGCATAAGAAGAAAATAATCATATGACAGATTTAGTGAAAGAAAATTCCAAATGCCCTCTAATTCTTGGGCAAAGTGTAAAAGTGCCAAAGCTGGATTTACTAATTTCTGGTTTAATAGGTTAATTCCATTTTGTTTGCTAACAAATGTGATTGGATATTCAAAACACCAGCAGCAATTTTGACAATTATTTACTTTGCGGCTCTGAATTAATTTCAAAGGATCTGTGAATCATTGCCTGAGGATCTATGTGTCTTTGCTTATTCAGTTTTACATGAACAGTTATTAGAAACAGCTAAACATTTTCTTTCATATTAGTCTTACAGGGAATTTTACAGGGCATTTGCTATTGGAAAATGTAATTATCACATTAACTGCACTCTCAGTTACTTACTTCCATGATGGAAGTTGCTTACTTTTGTTTCCAGTCTGTTTCTATAGAGTGTTTTGCCTTACACTAAGTGAACTTTGGCTTGTGTAAGCTTAACATCAGAAAAATTAATATTAAATTTGTTTGGCGTATTTATTCATACCCTTTAAGTGCTTTTCTATCAAATATCTCATACCTAATGAAGGTAATGAAGTTATTTTAGATGGGCAATAGCATTCCATTCAAAACACTTACACTTCAGATTCAAGCTTACACGATTTTTAAGAAAATCAACTACATAGCTGCATAGTGGTCGCTTGAGCACATGAGGTTTTTGTCTCATTGAGTTCATTTTAGGTTAATTCAAAGTTTGGTAAATATTCTTTACGATTTTTTAAAATCATGTGTTATCACTTTTTTCCATTAGAAGACAGTGCAATCTTTCTTTCCTCACTATTAACACCAATATTGAACTTGAGCAGGTGATTGCTTAAACACTTTGAAAATAGTTTTTTTGTTGTTGCATTTGAAACTTCTTTCATTTCTCTTTTCAAATGTTTTTGTAGAGCAGACTTAACAGTCAACATCTTGCTGCATGGTTGCCAGAACAACTGTCTTTGCAGTTTTCTAATCAAATAGCCAGGACATAAGATTAATACGCATTTATGTACCTTTACATTGCCAGGCTTGTTTCACACTGTAACTGAGAAACTAGTCCTTGTTTTGACTGATGCTATAGCTTCTAAACCTTTCTGTTTGTGTTTAACCACTAACATGTGCACAATTAACAGATCCAGGGGGGATTGTAAGAATGTTTAGATACCGCAACCGCCATTTCCCCTTTGGGTCCTTCCTTCTCTCTGGGAATAAATAAACCAGTGGATGTATCATTGAAAATAATCAAAAGTGGTATAGATTGTACATTGCAATTTGCAGAAATCCTTTTAGATCAGTATGTTAAAAACTGCATGCCTGGAGTTGCAAAGTAGATTTATAGTGAAGCATTAATGTAAAAATCCAGATTTTCTAATGTTGTAGAGAATTTGAAACTCGCTGAAACTTGAGTGGAATTTGGAAATCTCCAGTCCTTTAAAAAATCCATGCACTTGTATTCAAGTATGTGAAAATATGGTTACAGGCCCTGTATTGGACTGCGATAAGTATGAAGATTTGGAAAAGTTGATTCAGCTGAGTTTAATGGAATTTATAAAGAAGAGCTTGCTCACATGTTCATGAATTTCATCACATAAAGGAAGTTCCGCCTGTCTTTTCAGGATCTGTAAAGATACTAAGTATATCAGTTTGGGTAACACTCACCGCTGCTTACTAACCCTGACAAACTGGTTCCTCAAAACGTTTGTTAGGAAACAGAAGATGACATATCCTACAATAGTAAGAACGTTGGAAACCCTCAGCCTCTGAAAAGCAACCCTTTTCTGGCTTGCCCCCCATTAGTGTCAATATCTAGACCAGTGCTATCTATCCAGACTACTGCCAGTAGCTCTACTAGAATTATTCAGATCTTAGAATTTCTAACGGAATGCTTTCCTTGGAAAACACAACTACTCTGTTCTTCTAATAAAATTCGAGCATGTTTATTTATTTATTTATTTACAGTGTCAGTTCTTTTTAACAGTATAATAACTAATAAGAATAACTTTGATCTTAGTAGTTAACTGATTCCAAAATCTATTAAAGTTGTTTACTGTGTATTCGCTACAGATACAAGAAAATTAGATATGCAGTGACACTACTTACTAAGAAATTATTTAACTTTAATCAAAGTGAAGCATAAGCCAGCTTTAATGAACTGCTGCATATTGCATGTTGCTTTGCTTCATAAATAAATTCCTTTGCATTCGTAGTTGTAAGTGAACATTTCTAAAGTATTCGGATAATTACAATTAAAATTGTTTTTTTTCCTTTCTTGTCTCTAACCATATTTTAAACAAGAAGCCCTTAGTAAAGAGAGATAAAGATCAGTGTGCTGAGCCTGTAAAAATTCACATGAACATTCAGTTTTATCCACTATGAAAAAACCCAATGCTTCCCTTTTTCCAGTCACCAGGGACTTCAACTGAACTGCCAGGACTTTTCAAGTATCTTGGAGAGTGAATTGACAACTACATTAGCCAATTTCTCAGGACTCTGGGATCTGTCTCATCAGGTCCCATAGACTTACATATATTTGTGTCACTCAGGTGATCACAAACCTGATCTTCTCTGGGAGTGCTCCCAGACTCCCTTTCTTGTGATCCATGCACTTGAGAGGTGAGGGAAGAGAGGCTGCTAGTGGAGACTGAGTGAAAAAAGTTGTTGAGTACCTCTGCTTTCTCGTCATCCATTGTTACCAGCTTGCCAGTCGTGTTCAGTAGGGGTGGTAGAATTTCTTTGATCTTCCTTTTCTGTCTGTCATACCTATAAAAGCCCATCTCACTATTCTTTGCATCCCTTGCCAAGTTCAGCTCCAGCTATGCCATGGCTTTCCTGATCGCATCCCTACACAACAGTTATGCACTGGAGAACTACCAGTGCTCACATAATGGGGTCTTCTTGCTGTGGAAATAGGTCTTTGGAGGATGTTCTTCCTTTTGTTTCTTTTCATGTCTATAGCTGTGAATTGTCTCAATCCCAGCTTAGTCTTTTGAGGTAGTTTGTGTGATTTTACTAGCTGTTCTACAAAATGGATTAAGAATTCCCTCTCTTAAATTCTAGAGCTAAAAGAGTACATGCAGATAATACCCACAAAGAGCCTATAGACAGTAAAGATGATTTAATTTACATAAATAAAATGATAGAGTCAATAGCAACTACTGACTAAGAAACAAATGCTGTCACAAATGTGTCCTGTCTTTATGATTTCAAAGTCAAGCTTTGATCTCAATCTGAGCTGGTTAAACCTGTTACCTGATTATTACAACCTGTGCAGATTGCTCATTGGAAGTCTTTCCATTGTAAAAGTGACACAGGGACCTTTTGCCAGTGTTTGGAAGGTGAAGAGATTGAACTTGATTCCTCTCTTATTTATAGCCTGATTTAGCCTTTTAAGTTTAATATGTGATCTGGCAATACATTCAGTAAGGCTTGTTGAGAATTTTACTTCATTTCGGAGCAAAAACTGAAAGCTAACAGCTTCTCAGCTAACTAGTTGGTTTCAATAGCACCTTTTGTGCTTCTGACTGTTGCTGGTGTCATGGTTCTTACGTATTTTCTTTCTTACACTTTGTGTTTCTGTGAATAACTCTTTTTATCTTCTGCTTTCTGAATTTTCTTAGAATTAATAAGACCTCCATGGAAGTCATATGACTGGTATACATCTGTCTGGAGAAAAGGTTAATACATGTAATATAAAGATTAATGGTCCAATTAATTATGTCCTTTGTGAAACTGTTTAAGGAAGCTTGACACAGAGATTAGTTTAATTTCTCAGAGATCCAACAAGAAACATGAATCTCAGAGGTCTTTTTTAGGTAGGTGAGAAAGCAAAACTATATGGGTTAAAATCCTGCCATGCAGGGTAATAATTGCAAACACCTCCTGACTAGGTAAACTATTCAGAAACATACTCTGTTTATAGGATTCACATCATAGAATCATGGAATGGTTTGGGGTGGAAAGAACCTTAAAGAGCATCTAATTCCAAGCCCTCAACCCCACTGCCATGAGCAGCAACATCTGCCACTAGACCATGTTTCTGAAAGCCCTGTCCAAGCTGGCCTTGAACACTTCCAGAGAGGGGGCATCTACAACCTCTCTGAGTGACGTGTTCCAGTCTTTAATCACCCTCACAGTGAAGAATTTCATCCTTACATCTATTCTAAATCTACCCTCTTTCATTTTAAAACCATTGTCCCTCCTCCTATCACTACACCTCCTGATAAAGCATTCCTCCCCATCTTTCCTGTAGGCGCCCTTTAAGTGCTAGATGACTGGTATAAGGTGTCCCTGGAGCCTCCTCTTCTCCAGGCTGAACAACCTCACCTTTCTCTGCCTTCGTAGGAGAGGTGCTCCAGCCCTCTAATCAACTCCCTCCAGGCCTGTTAAAGCAGATCCATGTCTTTCTTATGCTGAGAGTCCCAGAGCTGAATACTCCGGGTGGGGAGAGTGGAGTAGAGGGAGAGGATCACCTCCTTCAACCTGCTGGCCACAATTCTTTTGATGCAGCCCGGGATGTGACTGGCTTTTCTGGGCTGTGGGTACGTATTGCTGGCACCAGCCTTTTAGTGAAAGGCTGTTGTTCTATTCAGACCTACATCTATGGAACCCCAGTCTTTTGTATCAGTACTAAGACTGATGCAAATTCTTGTATAAATTGATATATTTTACTGATAACAAACACATTCAGAGTGTGCTAGTCATTTATATTCATTGCACATCCCTTTTGTACATCTAGTGTCCTTTCTTTGTAAATGTTTTTTGCTTTCCTGATGACCAGGGTGCCTAATCTCCTGTTGCAACTCTTCGAGTTGACTTGACTAATCTGAAGTACAAGTGCACTTCCTAGAACGCTAGCCACTCTTTTGTCTCCTCTGTTGCCTTCTCTTCCTGCTAACTGTATTCTTTGCGTACAGTTAATATTTTTCTAGATAATCAAGCAGTTCCGCTTTGTTGCAGTGCTGTTCGAGAGAAGGCTTTTGATGTAAATGAGCTATGTGTATGAATTATTTAAGAGAATTTCACTTGTTTATTTTATCAGCATGATTTGTAATGATACCGCCTTTAACATGGATCTCACTTTAGCTACCCGAGAGTTGGGTTTGTTATGTTTTAGTTTAATCAGTGCAAACTGAGCAATAAAGGCAGAATCTTACATACAGAGTATGTGAATATTATAGCTATTAAGAACAAGTGGAGGGCCAGTTTTGTTTTTTGTTAAGAAATCACATAAAACAAGTTTGGATTCTACTTTTTCCGGGAATAATATTTACAAAATAGCGTAAATAGTACCTGTAAGATTAATTCTCCTCTGTGAAAGCCACATTTTTAGAGGAAGATTGTAAAAATAAATTAATACTCTGCCTATAAATATTTTAAATCTGAAAAGCAACGGTTAAGATTGTAATTCCACCATGAGTCTCAAACAGGCTTCTCCCTCTTTTTGAGGGATCCTGAAAATAGATTTTTTTTTTGTTGTTTCAACATGTTACAGTCAGCTTGTTATTTTTCGCTAGATATGAAGGTTCTTCTTATCAAAGCAAAGAATTATTTTATAAATAGAAAATCATCATACTTGAAGAGGAGTTTCAAGAAAACTATAAAAGAACAAAGAAACAAAATATCTTAAAAAGATGAAGGAAATGAGGAACATGAAGACACATGTTGACAATTGACTTTGACAAATTCTGCTGTAAGTTTGTTGCAGCAAGGACTTCCAAACATTGTCTTCTTTCTAGTGCTAAAGGCATATGACTTACAGTCAGCCTGCTAGAGAACCATGGCTTAGGAATTAACCTTACCTGAGACTGCGAATAGCCTGCTTTTTTTCTATTGTGTCATTCCATTGCCTACCACATGCATTTCAAGGATGCTGGGATCAGGCCAGACAGACGATGTAACAAGTGGGATAAAATCTTTTAATTTACTAGAAGTATTATGTGCCTGTCCCTCTGACTCAACATGGAACGATATTAAATTTAACCAAATCAGCATTTACATGGAAATAAATGCTTTACATTATTCATCCAGACTGTAGTAATAAGCATCTGCCTAGACACGGAAGTTTCAATTTTAAAAGCCAAGCATGTGAAACTCCAGGCATTGCTAGTAAGACATACAGTCTTACTGGCATTCAGGCTGGGCTCTCTACCCTAAATATGTTGATGCTGGGCTTACTGCAATATTTCATTCTAAAACTTACGTGTAATTGCCACAGGAGAACTACATGGCTTCTGCATTTATTCTGGCAGGAAACAAAGGAGAGGAGAGTGCAAGAAGTATAGAAACAGAAGAGTCGGAGATAAGTATCAGTGAGTGTGGTCTAGTGTGTTTTCTTTCTTCTCAGTACTTCCTTTCTTAGATAACAACTGTGCTAGTAGATAATTTTTCTGTGAGACATTTGTCTCTAAAAGTATTAGTGTCCAGCTCTTGCTTCGTATCCTTTTGCTGAGCAAGGCGGAAAAAAAAAAAAAAGACAATTTTCTTATGTTCGTGGACGTTTACTCTGTTTACATATGAATGCTTGAGACTTTGTGGACCACCTGCCTTGAATATAGAGGCTCTAGCCTAGCAGGACACTTGATTGCATGCTTAATTGCACACAGCTAAGCTCTTCCTTAAGCTTTGAATTTATGGGCTTGAAAGCACATGTTCTACCACCTGAGCAAAAGGACTGTCTAGATCAGTTATCACTAATTTGTCCAACTTTGAGAGACGAAATTTTAAAACTTCATATATATTAAATCACTGTTTTCTTACCCAGGCATGGGAAGACAGAACTTGAAATATACGGATTTTTATGGTTATGGCAAAAAATCAGTTTTCCTTATTGAGTTGCCACTTGCTCAGTTATGTACAGTTATCCACAAGGTTTCCAGAGAGTTGTTCATGGGTAACTGGGAGAGAAGTCAAATTCCTTGGTTGAAACTGGGAATCTGCTGCATTAATGTTTATGTTGTAAATTTATTTCAAAGGACTGTTCAATTACTTCGGTTACTTACATAGAAACTACAGCCTTTCCTGCCGTGTGACAGACACAACCACTTCAAGTTAGCAGTTAATAGTAAAACTTGCCTAATTCTCCTATGTGATTAAAAAAATTCTGTGCAATTTAGAAAGGGAAGAGGGGTCCATGAGTAATGTTTGAAACACCATCTTTAAGTATGTGGATAAAACACATAAGCACAATTTGAAGTGTTTTATGGTTGAATGCCAGCTAATGGAGACCATCCAAGACAGAGATATGAGGAAGGAAACGCGTGATGCTGACTTAACAGAAAAAAATCCATAACATCTGAGTTTGAGAAAAGCTTAAAATGGGGCTTCCAGGCTATTTTACTTTTGGAACTTGTTTCTCAGGGCGATAGTTGATGATTAAATGTATGTCAGAGTTGTGCAAACTGAATATTGTGGCTGTAAATCCACTGGTTCCAGACTCAGCTTAGCTTTGAATCTTGTGGAGTTTCAGATGTCTTGGTTAGCAAGAAAAAAAGACAGGTTTGAGAAAACACCATGTACTTAATGCGATGAAGACAAGTGCTCTCCTGAGATGCCTTCTGAAAAGGTATTGTGACGCAGATCTTACCCCCTTCCCTATCATGTACATTTTTAATGTAATTTGGCATCACAGTTCTTTGATCATTTGCTTAAAAGCAAATGCGAATGAAATGCTGAGAGGAGACTGTAGTCAGATTTTCGTATTGTCTGTTTCTTGCTTGTGTTTAATATCAGTATGCCACATCTTTCAAAAATATTTTATCCCTTGTTTTTATATTTAGTTAGGATTATCCTGCTTTAGCATATAATGAAATGAGGTATGCTCTGGGTTTCCTTTGGCATAGAGAGAACAAACTTAAGAGTGACATTTTACCAAGACTAATATTGTACCCAGTAATGAAGCTCAACTAAAATGTGAATCAGCTTCTGACTGATTTATAACTGCAACTCAATATTGTTTAATTAGAAGCAGAAGTATCTGGAACTGCACCTGTGCCTGAATTAAAGTTGCAGATACGCATTTGCCTGCAGGAGAGTAGACAAACTGGTGAAATTACGGGGTTTTAGCTCTGAGGCATATACAGTGATGAGGGGAGGATATTCAGATTGCTTTCCCCAGTTCTCAAAGCAAAATATTTTACATTTATGAGCTTTGTATGCTTCAAACTGGATTAAGATCCTGAATAGACACTTGTCCTCCAGAAAATTTGAACATTTTCATTTTTTTCTGTACAGCAGGATATATAGCAGTGTCTTGCCTGCAGCAGGTGGTATGTGTTTGTGTACTCTTTCACACACATTTATCTTGCACAAGCATAAAATCCAGATGATTTCCAGAAGATCATATGAGACCATCAATGCTCCTATCTGACCTTATACTCCAAAATCTGACCTTTTTCATTAATATCTTGGGTTGGTGTTTTAGATATTCTGTCAATGTTTTAACTTTTCCCAAATCTTGAGCCATCATTATTTCTTTACTTACTGTTATAAGCAGACTCTTCTGAAAGTCTCTTACTCATGGATAGAATACTCTATTTATGACATTAGCAGTGAAGTGAGAAATAACTCTCCCATAGATACTAGAATGAAAATGTGTAAATACCTGCACAGCTTTGATGGTCACAAAGTTAAATCTATACAATTATAAATTCCTTAAAATTAAGGTTTTTTTCAGAATAGCTCTGATGGCAAAAGTCAAACTAATAAATGTAGCTAATTTGATTGCAAATAATACCTCTGAGAAAATTAAGTCTTGATTTTTTTAATTGCAGAGGTAAACCCCAATTTACCAATCCACTGATCCTTGAGAATTCTTTATAGTAATTTGGAATCACTGACCATCTCTGCTTATTTCTAACACAAAACCATGAAACTGCAGTTCATCAGTCCGCTTTTTAATGATAATTTTATTTTATTATTTTAGAACTTCATATTCCTTTTTCACATAGCTATATGTGGTTTTCAAAGCTACTTTGGATTGTGATAGTTGGAAGTCTGGAGAGGTTGATGTGATTGAAAGTCTGCAACGTGCTTATTTTGAACTGGCTTGGAAAACAAGTGAAAAATGCACAAATATTGTGCAGATAGAAATGTATAACTGCAGAGGCTTTTTCTATTGACTTTTGAGTCAGTAGCTCTCAGTAAGTGAATAACATGGCAAACATTGATTCCATGGTGGCACTGTTTATACACTTCTCAGTGCACTCAACAGGAATTTTTCATTTCATGCATCATTTATAATTTGCCGCAATGATTATGAGAAGCATTTACTGCGATCAGTGAAGGATT
>NW_010396124.1:0-870 GCF_000710305.1 Buceros rhinoceros silvestris
AAGCTTTCCAAAACAAGGGAAGGTTTGGCTAGCCCAGGACACCTTTGCAACACACCACCGCCCCCGGAATGCCTAGTGTTATTGCTTTCCACCACAACTCATTCCTTCCTGGGTCGTGAGACCGACCGGGTTTACCTCGGGAAGATTCGCGCTCCCGAGGGGTTGGCAAATCATTTTGGGGCTGGTGGGTGATTTGCCGGACTCTCTTGTTCCCGTCGGCACTGCTCGTGCCATACCACCCCATATCACGCCCGTACGTAACTATATTTCCTAATACTTCCGCCCAAGTCATCACGTGTGCAGGGGGGGTTGAGGGTTTTGCCAGTTATGCTCTATTGCCTTTTGAATTTTCTCTCTGAGGGTCTGGACGTGGATTTTTTAAGTGTCCGGTAGCCCTTTCAGAAGCGGTTGGAGGTGTTCCAGATCTACCGGCGCGGCAACTGGCACCCCGTATCGTCCCCTCTCGTACACGGCTTGAACGCAAGCGGCTTTCTGCACTCCTTCCGCCAGTTCTGACAGCCCCCTCACGCGAATAGCGATCGTTTCTCCCCGTTCTTTGGGGTGAATTCCCCAAATAGCCCAAGAGGCCACGCGGGAGGTGACCGACTGATCGCCCGCTGGACCATCGCTCAGAAACACCCCAGGGCCCCAAAACACCAACGCTTCATCATCATTCAACAAAACCCCGTCCCCTCCAGTCAGAGATACTCTCCACAAATATTCAGTCTCAGTTTCGTTGGGTCTCCGCGAAAATCGGTCCTGCAGTTCGTTTAGCTCGGACCCAGACCAGGGAACAGTACGTACAGAGGTCCGTGGGTTCCCACCCCACGGTCCTGTGCGCTTCTCCATTTTCATAACAGGACAAACCCC
>NW_010396124.1:1005-2047 GCF_000710305.1 Buceros rhinoceros silvestris
CTTCTAACCGCCCCGTTTCTTCTAACTGCTCTGTTTCATCAGAGCTGTTTTCGCCTCTGCCCCGCTACGTGTCCTCCTCCGGACCCTCGGGGTCTCGGTCGGCGCTGGGGGCGGTTTTTATCTGTGCTAGCAGTATTTGAAACATCTTATTTGTCTGTCTCCTTTCGCTATCCCGCTCTTTTCTCAAACGATAAATTTCTGATTCCAGTCTTCCCGCATCTGCCTGGGCTTGTATCAAACAGGCCCCCAGAACCGCACACAGAGCGTTCTTGTCTATACTGCCCCAAAACCCCACGGGGCTTTGTTCCAATTTCCCTACTACCACCGCTGTATTAAACCACTTTTCCCTTGCCCATCCCCTGTCTAGGGGAGACGGTTCACAGCCGCGCCTCCGTAAAAATTCTTCGATCGACAATCCTGCCGACTACACCAAATTGTGACGAAAGTGCACGTAAGACAGAAAGCAGTTGCAATCCGGAAACGTGAATTTATTATTAATCAATCTGCCTAGCACTCCGTCTATAGAGGTTCAGAATGTCAGTAGAAGAATTACTTACTACACGACCAATTATACAAAACCGAGAAATCTACTCTAAGGGAAGATTTATCCACAATGGCAAACCAACCCACGTAAAATATGGAACTCTCTCATTTAGTGATATCAAAAAGATCGCTTACCAACACCGGGGTAAATGTCACTCAATTCCAAGGAAAAACATTCAGCGGCGTCCCAAAACTGAAGAAAAGTTCCTTGGAAAGTATCCGAAAAATAGCGTCCCACTTTTCGGGGAGAGATTTTCCTGACCGTGCGCTCTGGCTACCATAGGAAAAACCAACTCAAACTGGTTCCTCAGAGCCTTCCGTTTTATACCTTTCGGCTGGGACGTGACACGTGGGCAAATGCCCTGAGACAAGCCCGGGCTTGCTTGGGTTTCTCTTCTCTCTTTCTGACTCGTTGGTGCTGGCATTCCCCCTCCGGAAACGGGGAGGTGGGGAAAGAAAGGACCGTCCTTTGTCTAAAGCGGCCAGAGAGAGAAAAAGA
>NW_010396124.1:2201-7146 GCF_000710305.1 Buceros rhinoceros silvestris
GTCTAGAGCGGCAAGAGGGAGAAAAAGAAGCGAGGGGAGGTCTTGTACTGCCACAGTGTGTCCGGTGCTTCGCTCACTGGACGAGCGAGATGCTCTGGTGCGCCACAGCGAAGACGGGGTAGAGGGGCCCCGCGAAGGTCTCCCTGTGGGAGAAGAGGATGGTGCAGGAATGGGGGTCGTAGAAGAGCACCTCCCCCGCCGCAAAGTCAACCAGCACCCCGATCTCGGCCGGGGACCTGATCAGCTCCACCACCCGTGGGCACCCGGCGTGCAGGAACCTGAACTCCTTGTCGTAGCGTGAGAAGACCCAGGAAGCGGCGTTGAAGCCCAGGCGGGCTTCGTTGCCGGGCCCCTTCCGCGGCAGGGAGCTGTAGCAAACCCCCAGCTTGTAGGCGCAGCTCTTCTCCACGCTGACCCTCCACGCGCAGACTCCCGAGTGGAAGGCCGCAGTAGCCAACGCATTGGGCCAGTGGTCAAAGCGCTCGGGGCAGACCGAGTCCACCTTTGCTTTCTTGGGGCTGAAGGTCAGGGTCTTCTTGTCTTCTGACAGGATGAGGTGGGGGCTGACAGTTTTCTCATCGATGTGGATCTCCTGTGAGCCTGCAAGAGAGGCCCCACGGTGAGCACCCACTCGGTGGCCCCCACCTGAAGTAGTCGTGGCCATCAGAAACCAAACTGCAACCACCCTCTCCTCAACGCATGGCTCCTACGGAGCCATCTGCTCCCCTGGGCTGACCCGGCTCAGGGGTGAGGGGCTCAGGCTCGGTGCCAGCACAGCAGCTCCCCGCAGCCTCCCCTCTCAAGCCAGGGCCAGAACGTCACAGAGACTCGTCAAAGGCCAGCCGTCACCTCCCCACCCTTGCACAGGAAGTCCTGCAGAGTCAGAGAAGATGCTCCTCATTGTACCCTGGCCCTGGCCCAAATCCCCACAAAACAGATCTCAGCAGGTTTGGTTCAGCCATTTCTTGGGAGAGACCCAAACCTCACCCCCACTGTGGGTGAGCAGGACCTGACTCCTCCTCCCCACCTCGAGAACTTGGCAAGAAAAGCTGCAAAGCTGGTCCTACAGGAACAAGGAGGAACAAGAGCCTGGGCAGGGGAAATCCCCTTCCTCCTATAAAGCCCCAGGCGTTAATCAACCCACCCTGGGCACTTCTGGAGCAGGGAGGGAGCTGGCACCAGGCACCAGAGATGAGCAGGGCCGTGGCTCCAGTGGGGTTTGCTGTGAATTAAGGGGCTGCCCAGCTGCCACGGCGCAGATCCAGTGAGCTGCAGCTTCAGACCCGCGGGCTGACAGCACCCACCACCACTTGCCCTGCCCCAGCCACACGCTCCCCCTGAGACCCCTCCGTGGGTCTGCAGAGCGGCTGCCAGGGCTGAGTAACTGCACAGGCGTTTCCCTTGCTCTGTAACCTCACTGAGCAAAGAGAGCAGACGGTGCCCAGCTGACTCACCTCTCCCGGGGACACCAGGTTTCTACCTGTGGGTGCCCCTCCTTCCCCCACCCTCACTTCATTCTTTTCAGGTCTTGAACTGTCACTGAAACCAGGCTGGAGCGGGTGAGTCACTTGATTTCCCAGCCCTGACACCACCCGAGCTCTACGGTCTCACCGCCGCTCCGGCCAGCTCACAGAACCACGAGCCAGCAGGCTGAGGGACCCCAGCCTGAGGGACCCCCAGGGGTTGTATGGCCCAGCCAGAAGCCGGGATGCCAAGAGAAGAAACCAAAGGGATCGTGTTTGGTTTTGAGAGTGAAATGGAAGTTCTTCTGCCTGCTGGTTTCCAGCGTTTTGAGAGGCTACAGGGCCAGCTTTCAAGGCCAGGAATTTCCTCAAGCAGATAAACGAGACTGCTGCCTGTTCCACTGCCTTTGGGAGGAGGGACCACCACAGGAAGTGTAACATCACGGTGCCTTAACGGCAGGTAGGGCCACTGCAGTCCACACACACTCCCTAAGGCTACGTCGCGGGTGGATGATGGACTAGTTAGCTAAGCCAGGACATGGCAGGCGACCTCAGCGTGCAATAATGACACATTAACCCTAACCACACACACAAAAACCCCACAGCAGAGCCCACTAACGGCTCCACCAGACCTGCTGCAAGGATCAAATGCCCCAGGGGATTACACTGGACAGGATGCTGCTGGGAAAGGAACCCACAGAGACACCTCACCACAGCAACGAGGGTCAGCGTAAGGTGTCCTGCAGGGCTTGACAGCTCTGAACGTCTGCCGAGAACCTGCTCAGCTCTGCCAGTGGGTAACCGTGACCACCAGCACTCAACAGCTCAGGAGAGGGGAAAACAGTCACAAAGGGGGACCAACACCCAAGTCTGCAGGAGCAGAAACGGAGGACAGTGTGGTCCGGCTTGCACGGACTCTCAAGCTAATACTGGAACACAAGAGCGATGACAGGCAGCAGCACAGACCTTGGAGAGGGACCTGGAAACAGGGCAAGTCTGTGAGCTGCTCCTCAGCATCAACGCAAGAGGAGCAGGAATCAATGGTTAATGCAAAAGCTGCGGGTGGCTGACGCCAGGGGTTGTTCACGAGGTGGCACACGGGACAAGTGTCTTCAGACTGCAACAGATCTTGTCACCCCTGAAGATCAAAAAATACATTTGAATGCTCTAACGATGGCCTGGCAGCAAGAGTGAAAGCGAACACTTCACCACCAGCAGCTCAAGCAGGTCACAGTGGGAAGAATGTGTCCCTGCTCAAGAGAGCCGACATCAGCCTGGTAAAATTGTACCCAGAGCACGTCACTGGCTTGGCAAATGCCTCTGGCGCAGCCTCCGCCGTGCAGCCAGAGCTGAGCCAGATCACAACCATCCCTAATGAACCACCCGCTCGTGCGCAGCCACAATCTCGGCTGGCGATCAGGAAGCTCCTGCATTTACTCGCTTCTCTTTCCAGCACGTCAGGGTGTCTGACGCGCCTGGCAGGGGGTTCACCCTCCGCTAAAACCACCAGCAGGCCAGAGCTGAAGGTGGGGAGGAGGAATTGCTGTGACGGAGATTCCTGTGGCAGCAGCAGCTTCACTGCTGTCACCAAGCGACCCAGGAAACAGAAACCAGCGAGGCTGATCAGCAGAGCTGACAAAAGACACAGGCTCTTCAAACCTCTGCTCTCCTCCCAGCCACAACCAGCAGCTTCAAGCCCCTGACCCCACTCCCAAACCTCCTTCAGCTGCTGCCCCACTGGCTGGGGGGTTCCAAACAGCAGGGGAGGGCAGGATGCCCTGTGTCCTGGGCAGGACACCTTGTGTTTTGACACAACACCAGGATGTTTCTTCGGGCACAACATGACTGAGCCCACAGGAGTCCCCAGAGTGTGCGGGACCCATGTGGGACACTGACCTGCGAGGCAGCAGAGCACCGTAGAAGCCCACAGTCGATGCAGCAGCGGACTCTGAACGCAGCTCTGGTTAAAGTTTAACTTCAGGGACTCCTGGGGCTCCAAGATTCCCTCTGCCACCTCCGTCCTAGCAAAAGAATGCAAGAGTTATTTTGAAATACAGTGATTTACTGACCAGTGCTGGGAGGTTTAAGAGCCCAAGGAAGAATGACAGAAATATGAGCTGGAGCAGTCGCAAGAGGAGCATTTGCTGCAGCGAAACTGCACTGGAAGGGCTCTGAACAAACTCTCCTCCCAGGTGATACTTTCGGTTGGCTTCGATTACAGTCCCCTCTGAAAGGACCTCAGTGTTTCACATACACCCCAGCAGCCTGAGTCAAGAGCCTCCTCACTCAGCAGGCTCAGATTAAACACGTTTCAGAGAGGCCGGCAAGGTACAAGAGGGGCACAGAGAACAGGCTTGTGATTCTCTCGCAGAGGGAATCGGATTTCCCTCTTTATCCACAAAGCTGCACAAGGGCGGACGCAGCAGGGGAGCAAGGCAGGACTGGGGGTGTCACACGCAGCAAGAGACCGCGGGTCTGCTGGGCTCCTGCAGCTCACACCCCAACCCATGGCTGTAAGTAAAGGCTCTGGCTGCTGGGGATGTGCTGGGGCCGATTTCTCACCCTCTACAGGCAAAATCACTGCTGAAAGTCCCTGGATAGCAGAGCCCAGCCAGCGCCAGCACCGCTGCAGCAGCCCCGGAAATAAATGCCTGTAAAAACGCAGCCACCCCGCCCGAGCGGGAAGGGCAGCCCAGCGCTGCTGACAAGGGCTGTAAGAAATGCTGACGAGTGCTCTTGGCTCTCCCCTCCAGGCAATCTCTGTCGGGGAAGGAGTGTGGAGCTTGGGCGTGCCGTTGCTCTGGGCAATGCTGTGCCAGCAGCCCCCAGGCGTGGAGCAACCAGCTTTCCCACCTCCCGTCAAGAGGCCAGCGACAGGCTTGTGCCATCCCCCAGGAGCCCGGTGGAGTTTGCTGAGGAGCTGGAGAAGGGCTCCTGTGAGCCAGAGCCCGCGAGTCTGGCAATGCCTCTGGGGAGGCACCGCACAGGGAGCCTTTCTGGGTTCCAGGACCGCCCCGTCTTGAGCTGCAGGGCAGCAGGTGAAGCAGAGACGAGAGGCCACGCTGGCATCTCTGCGCTCTGCCCTTGTCCTCCACAAAAGCAGCGCAAGGAGGAAAGAGGGGGGTGTCATCACGGCCTGGGCAATGTCGGCTGCTCACAGCGGGAGCCACGGTGTGGGGGGTGCATGCACGGAGCAGGAGCAGCCAGGTACCAACCTCTCCATGATCTCTCGTTCTGCACACTGGGGACAAGAAGAGAAAGAGTCACCACTGCTGAAATCCCCACAGATAAAACCCCAAACACAGGCAGGGGCACAGCAAATGCCGGCCCCAGGGAACACTGTTCTTCTTCAGACCCAGAGAGGCTGCTCCTCACCCCAGTGCTGGCCCTGGGGGGAGCGTCCCACATCCATCACCTTCAGCTGCAGCACCTTCCACTCCCGGACGCAGGAAACGAGGGGGGGTGGCTGAGGGGGCGACATC
>NW_010396124.1:7157-8364 GCF_000710305.1 Buceros rhinoceros silvestris
CCCTCAGGCGCGAGCACCTTCCACGCCCGGACGCAGGAAACGAGGGGGAGTGGCTGAGGGTGACACATCTTCTACACCCAGCGAGGGGGAATGTCTACTGCACCAGTGCGGCCGGGCGACAACTCGCTCAAGAGGGGCATAGGAGCAGCCGGCAGAGCTGCCACCGCTCTGCCCTGAGGTCCCCCCTCCGCACCCACCCGTTAAGACACGCTGCCAGAACACCCTGTGCTTGCAGCAAACAACCCCCGAAGCTCTCAGCAGTCAGGGTGACGCTGCAGAGGACCCTGGCCACGAGGCAGATGACCCCATGATCAGTCCCGCTCCTTTCCGCGCCCGCTGGCCACGGGGCGTTCTCAAGGTAGGGCCCCGTCAGCAAAGGGGTAGGGAAATAGCGGGTCCTGCTCAGGCAGGAGCTGCAGGGCACTCTACGAGCCTTTCGCTGTCCTGTGACACAATGTACACGGAGTCCTGATGGGCACAAACACGGTGCAGAACGTTTGCGCCCCAAGGAGGTGCAGACCCACTCGCGCCTACAACGAGAGGACTCGCCTGGGTCAGCAGAACGCTGTAACAGCCAGAAAAGGAACCAAGCGAGGGGAAGCGCGGGCTGCTCTGCACGGTGAATTCCCAACAGAGGCAGGCTGGACGGCAGGGCAGAGCTTCAAGAAGGCTCTGGGAGCTCCTGAGAGCCACGTTTGCATTAAAACTAGACAGACCACCAGAGAACTGGTGGCCCAGTCGCCTGCTGTATCACAGCTCCCGACCCGTAGCTGTCCTGAGCCGGCAGCTTCAAGCCACGAGGCCAGAGACATGAGCCTGGGTGGTTCCGAACCTCGCCGCGAGCACAAGCGGAATCGGGCAGAGCAGGTGCTCTGGGAACCACCGAAGAACCACGGGGCTTGTTGAGACCGGGGGAAGGAGGTTCCTTGTGCCAGCCCTGTCCAGCTCTGCCTCCTCGCTGTCAGTGTGGCAAGTGGAGAGTATCTGAGCCCCATAATGCCCACGGTGAAAAGTCCAGGTCGCTTCTGGGTCCAAGGAGCAGTACTCACCACCAGGCCCTGGTCATCCAGGTTGGTGATCATGTCCACCAGGTAGGTCCGGAGGGCAGCCAGCTTCTGCAGAGCCTCAGTCCAGTGCACCCGCTGGGTGAGGATGCTCTGGTGCAACCGCTCCTCCTCCGTGTGCACCTGCTCCCGCAGCCGCCGCT
>NW_010396124.1:8436-8911 GCF_000710305.1 Buceros rhinoceros silvestris
GTCCCCCCCCCCCCCCCTCTGTGTGCTCCGCCCCGACCAGCCGCTGCTCCTCGTTTTCACAGGCATTCCCCACAAAGATCAGCCTCTGGATCACCAGCTCCCGCGCTGCATTGGCCGCGTTCTGCCAGCGCGAGGAGAAAGGAGAAACATCAGCCTTGCTTCAGCCCCAACAACCGCATCAGCCGCGTTCTGTGGGTTCAGCCGTGGGATTACCCTGTTAGCTGAGCCCACGCCTCGCTCACCATCACGATGCGAGCAGAGGTAAACGGGACCACCCGTCCCAAACCTGCCCGCTGCCTCCGGGCCTGACCCTGCTACCGCAGTGACAACCTGCGAGGGACCAGAGTCCCACCCCTCAGCAGAGGAACAGAGCCACCACGAGAACCAGCTGCTGTCCCTGGCGACTCCCAGGCATGATTGAGGCACGATCAAAACCAGGAATGGGGAAGCCTGGTCCCGGCAGGACGCTGGGTGG